>NW_005803708.1:0-29676 GCF_000240725.1 Microchloropsis gaditana
CCCGCGCTTGCCTTGTGTCCCGCCATTAAGGGGGGGAGGGAGGGAGGGAGGGAGGGAGGGCAGGGAAAGGCACGGTGTTGGTACGCCCAGCACTCCCCGTAAAGGCGGGAGAGGGCGAGGTCTTCAAAAAGACGGAGCTCCGGGTCGATGGCGAGGCGGGGCAGGTCCTGCGTGCGCGCGATGCACATGGTGCTCCCGGCCGCGGAGGAGAAGGGCCCGTCGTAGGCGGTGAGGCTGTAGGCTTCCTCGTGGAGGAGGGCGTGGAAGACGTAGAGGGCGTCGGCGGCCACCCCCAGGAGGTCGGCCGAGCTCAAGAGGACACCGAAGTCCACGAGTCGGTTCCAGCTCGACGGGCATATGCGGATCCGCTCCCGGGTTGGATGCGCACGGCCGCTTGGTTCTTTCCCATATTGGTTGGAGGGAGGAGGGACGGAGGAGGAGGAGGACGAAAAGGAGGAAAAGGAGGAAGAGGAGGAGGAGGTAGACGGCTGGGTTTTGTAGAGGACGTACAGGAGGTAAAGGGCACCGATTTTCCACCCGATCGAGCCGGGCAGCTGGACGCAGCCTCGAGGGAAATATGCCACGGGGGCGAATAATGCGAGGGCGGCCCCGAAGAGTGATTGAGTGTAAAGCCGTGCATCGGTTAATTCTGGGACACAATAGAACACCATGTCCATGTCTGTTTGTCGCCAGGTCCGCTTGAAGGAAGCGAAGCTCAAGTCACCCGTGGACAAGAAGGTGGTGATGCACATCTGTGTGGCGGAGGGAGTGGAGGAAATGAGAGTTCAAACTATGGGCTGGCAGGAAAATGCACGTTGTCCTAATCGGGCACCCCCCGGCTTACAGTGAAATCGGCTATGGCGACAGGCGTCAAGGTGTCCTCCCCACCCGAACGCACGACCGGAGGCCGGTAGGGCCTGAACATGACGGCTACGGACTATAAAATCGTTTTGCTGAGTTTGTTGTAGCCTGCGACTCTGAACTACAGGGCACTCGCTTCAGCAGCGAAAAGAGTACCCGGCCAGGGTGCGACGTCCAGGCGTCAATCCCTGGAAGTGGCTGCGGTCAAAGATGTCCATACACCCCACGCCGCGTGCAGGCTGTCTCTCCTGTAGTACAGAGCGAATGCACCGGGTAAATGATGGAAAATGAAGGGGGGGAAGGTAATTTGTAGGCGGCTAGTTGCATTTCGTTGATCTGGTCATGTCGGCATCGCTTCTAGCAACGAATGGGCCGCGCAGTTGCCGTCTTTGTCTTGGCAACACTCTAGGGACTTTTGCGCACCTTCAATTCACTACCCTTCTTCTCTGATGCATAGAGGTAGCATACAGAAGCACGCTGGCGGGGCCGGAGGCGTGTTGCTTGTGCATGAAAAGGAAGCAACGCTTGACTGCGGGGACGGGTTCTTCATAAATTGTTCGATGGACCCCCCAAACGAGCGCTTCTCTTTGTTTAAAACATCGCACAACTGATGCTACCCTCCACACATCGAGTAAAGGTATTTGATGCCGGCTGTTGACACCCTGCAGGACTTCAGCCTTGGCCAACGCGTTGCGGACGAGGAAGGTAACCGTGGGACTGTCAGGTACCTGGGCCCCGTGGCGTCCGCCAAAGACCCCGAGGCCGCTTGGGTTGGAGTGGAATGGGATGACCCAGGTCGCGGCAAGCACGATGGCAGTGTGGTGACTACCGCAGGGAAGATTCACCGTCATTTTTCGTGTTTCAAGCCGGGACCTACGTGTGCATCGTTCCTGAAGCCCAACAAGTTGGACCGGGGGGTGAGCTTAATGGCCGTATTGCACAAACGCTACGTGGCTCCAGACGCGCCCCTGGAGGCTCCCAATCAAGTTTTCGAAAACGCTTACGCAAACACATCTCGTGGCGGGCAAAAAAAGATCGAGTTTCACGGGGAGACACAAATCCGGGCACGGCAGCAGATCGGCCGTCTAGAGAAAGTCTCCCTGCGGGGGGAACGTGTGGCCTGGGCCGGCGAGGAGGAAGTGAAAGAGGAAGCCTCGCATCTGGTGGAGGTGGATTTACAGGGCAACCTCTGGTCCGACTGGGAGGAGCTGGGCAGGATGGCGCGTCAAATGCCTCGCTTGGAGAACCTGCACCTGAACAGCAACCTGATGCGGCCACTAGAGACGCCGGCCACGCCCGAGCTCAGAGGATCTTTCCAGGCCTTGCGAGTCCTTATTTTGAACAGTTGCGGTCTGAGCAGCTGGGCGACAGTGCTGCACGTGGAGGAATGCGTGCCTGGATTGGTGGAACTTGGGCTGGCGCGCAACGCGTTGGGGGGGCAAGACCTGGGGACTGCCTGGGCCCGGCGAAGAGCACGGTCGGAAATTCATGCGCCTTTCCATCGGCTGCAACGTCTGGACTTGTCGGGGACGGGCCTGCGGGATTGGGAAGACGAGGTGGCGTTCCTCAAGACGCTGCCATCCCTGCGTGCATTGAATCTTAACGAAAACTTGCTCGTCGAGATTCCCGCGGGCACGGTCCAGACACACGGGGCCACGCACAGCGCCCTTGGCTTTCAGGCCCTGGAGGCCTTGGACTTGAGCTGCAACCTGGTGGAGTCCTGGTCCTGCCTGGATGCCCTCAACCTCCTCCCTCGTCTCCACAGCCTCCGCTTTGCCGGGAACCCCCTCACCCGCGGGATGGGCCAGGGCGAGGCCCGCCAGCTGTTGATCGCCAGAATGGGGGCACTGCGCAGGTTAAACGGCTCGGAGGTCTCGACGAAAGAGAGGGCGGACGCGGAGAAGAGTTACCTACGGCGGGTGGCGCGAGAGTGGGGCCGACGCAGGGGAAGCGGGGACGGGCAAGGGGAGGGGGCGAACGAAGTGATGCTATCGGAGGAAGAATGTATCCATCAATTGAAGCTGGAGCACCCCCGGTGGTGGCCGCTGATGGAGCAGCATGGAGAGAGTGTAGGGGGAGGGAACGGCGTCGAGCGCGGGGATGGGGCCTCGGGATTGGGTTCTCTGGCGAGGGAGATGGTCCTGGTCCGGTTGGTGAGCATGGCGCCCGGCTCCATCACCCAGGGGCCGGTGGAGAGAAAGCTACCCGGAAGTCTCACGGTCGGCCAGCTCAAGCTCTTGTGCCAGAGGCTTTTCAAGCTGGAGGCGGCGATGCAGACTTTGTCGTTGAAAGCGGACCCACAGGCCCCGCCGAGCTTGTTGGACACGGACGAGGAGGCCCTGGCCTACTGCGGGGCGACCAGCGGGTGCGAGATCTTTATGAACGAGCGGGACTTGAAGCAGGAGGCGAGGGAGAAAGAGTCGAGGGAGACGGCGGCGCGGGAGAGAATGCTGGCGCAGGCGGAGGAAGCGGAACGCGTGGAGAGGATGAGGCGAAGAGAGGTGGCTCGGGAGAAGCAAAGCGTGGTGGCGGCTGTGGACGCCGGTGGCATTGGGGTAAGAGGGGGAGGGGATGAAGAGCGCTTGTAGATAGAGCGTACTAAGCCACAGAGCTGCACACGAAGCGAACGAAGAGGCAGAAATCAAAAAAAGAGGCCGAAGAGGCAGAAATCAAAAAAGAGCCAGCACTGCACGCTCGTTTCGTTCGTCTTTGCATGAAGGTGTGCGGTGTCTTTAACCTTCTCAGTTTTTCAGAGGAGCCATGGGGTTGGTAGCGAGGCGACGTTTTGTTTCCTCCGTCAGTGTCCGACCGGCAAAAGCCGTGTGGCCCTCTTGCAAGTGCGCGGGGCGGTCCTCCAAACGGCGCGTGTCCCGGCGAATGTTTTTCTGCTTGGAACGCGTCTTTGTCCGCCGGCGGGGTGCCTGGTTACTCCCGTGTCTATTTTCAATCCCCCGTGTCTCTGTTGTCCACGGCCTGTGGTCGCCGTCGTTGGCGGGTCCAGGAGGGGCGGCCTGGGCGGTTGGTGCCCGTGATTCCTCATAGGGCTTCCCTTTCTTGCTTGACGCCGAGAGCACATTGTGTGGTGACTTAGCGTCCGCAACATCTTGGCCCGTCTTCTCCTCATTTGCATTTGTGTCTCTTTCCCCTTTATCTCCTTCCTTTTTTTTCCTTCGTTTCTTTTTCTTGCTGTCTCCAGTTTGCGTGCAGGCGACGGCGTCGATGGAAGCACGTGGCAGGGAGGACTGCTTAGAGGCGAATACGTGAGCTTTTGAATCGACCACTTCGCCATCATCCTCGGCGCTATCCTCTCTTGGTTCATTTTTTGCGGTCGCCTCGTCTTCTTTCTCTCTCGGCCTCTTGCCAGGTCTACTGTTCCCCCGAAGGAGCTTCTGTAGAGTGCTCATAGAGCCTCCAGCCGCATTTCCCTGTCTGTCCTTGTCTTTTTTAAAAGCCAAGCCTACTCCTGCCCGTTTGAAGCGCCTGGAAGTAGAGTGTTCTCGTGTGTGATCTCTTTCCATGTCCTGTGGCCCCGTGGCATCCTCTGGATGGGTAGTATCTTCTCTAGAAGCTGTCCCGTGCTCTAACCATTTCGAGACAGCGCTGAAGGCCGAGGTGTTGAAGACGAGGGAGTCCGCCATGACGCTGTTACCTGTGGGTGAGCAGTTAAACATGCATGAGACTGGTCGTGGACAAAAACTATTTAAAAGGTTTGCTGTGGGATGCCGGGCCGCCGCCTGCATACACCGGAGGTCATCGCCCTTAAAGCGCTCACATGGGCCATGTCGTAGAAGAAAGCAAATCAAAAGTCTACAGGCGTATACTTGCGTTCTTTTTCAAAGACGAATCAGTGAGATAATAAGCTTATCTTCCTTTAAATTGTGTAGACTTCTCACTACACTGTCTGGCATGGTAGCAGGAAATAACCTTTTCTCTTTCCATTTCTTCAACCTCCTCTGCCGTATACTTCAAAAAGGACTGTAATACGTCCTTTGTGTCTTGACCCAGCAAAGGGGGCGCAGAGCGGATGGACGGTTTTGTCCCTGAATATTTGACAGGAATGCCGGCCAAAGGTAGATCCCCAATCGTTGGATGAGCGACTTTCACAACCATACCACGGTGCTGGGCTTGTTCGTCTTGAAAAGCTTCGCCAATGTTACGCAAAGGTCCACAAGGTAACCCACCGATTGCCTGCATTGCAGAAATTACTTTTTTTTAAAAATGAAGCGTGCGTCATTTTTCATGCATCATTAAAACCCCAAAAAAAGTTAAAAAAGAGGTAAAAGAGGACGAGGGCGGAGGGGAGGAAAGAGGGGGCGGGAAAAAAGAAGAGGAGGGCAAGAGAGGGACGAGACAAGCTTTTGAAACCCAAGAATTTATCGCACATAACCTTGCATGATCCATAACGCACCTCAAAAAGTTCATCGAGCTCCGTGCGTGTTTTCGTAAGAAAATACGTCTCCAGAATTCCTATTAGGGCCTTGCGATTTTGCGCTCGGTCTCTATTCGTCCCAAAACGAGGGTCGTTGCATAATTGAGGCATCCCGACGGCGTTTGCCAGCTTCTCAAACTATAAAGGACAGTATGAAGGGGAAGGCACGAGGGATGTAGCGTATAAAATACTCGTGGACGCATGGCGCAAAATGCAGGCTCTGATGCCTGCCACGCTTGTGTACAGTTTCAAGAGTCCATGAACGGCACCCTTGAACGATCAACACAGGCATCTATGCTGGCAGGAAGCCATGAAGCCAGTATATGGCTGATCAAAGCTTGACATTTGTCGTCCTCTTCCCTGTCTTACCTGCTTATCGTTTCCGGCCCCCACCATGTACTTCCCATCTTTGCATGAGAAAGCCTGATATGGCACAATGCTCTCATGCGCGGTCCCCCTGCGACAATGTCAATACAAATGTGTTATGTCAATCTTCGAATGAGCTTGTTTCACATTGGTCGTTATCATCTTTTTCTGCCGTATCGACCCCTTATGTGCACCACAAAGAGACAACTACTTTGCATACCATGTCTTTGCCTCCTTGGTCGCCCCCACGAGCCAGTTCTGCCCAATGTTGACAAGGCAGGCCAACTGGGTCTCCATCAAGGAGCAGTCGACTTTCTGCCCCCGGCCTGTTCGGTGACGGCTGTGGAGTGCGGCAAGAATAGCGCCGTGCGCGAACAAACCAGTCGCCAGATCAACCATCGCGACCCCTGCATGTGTGCAAGAATGAAAAAAAGTATCAACGCAATTGCAGTTTCAAACGAAACAATTCCCACTTCTTGCCTCGAAGTCAAATACCTGTTTTAGCGGGCTCCCCCCCCTCGTCGGAGGGCGACCCTGTGATGGACATGAGCCCGTACATGCCCTGCGTAATGACGTCGTAGCCGGGACGGTGTGCAGCAGGCCCATCGCTTCCATAGCCCGTTATACTGCAATAAATTAATCCGGGGTTTAATTCCGATAACGCCTGGTACCCCAAGCCAACCGACTCCAGTTTCCCCGGCAGAAAATTTTCGATGAATACGTCGCTCTTTGCCGCAAGACGCCGCAAGATCTCTAGTCCCTTGGGTCGCTTGAAATCTACAGCAACACTGCGTTTGTTACGATTTACACACAAATAGTATGCGGCCTCTCCTTGAACGAAAGGTGGACCCCAATGCCGGGTATCGTCCCCACGACCAGGATGCTCGATCTTAATTACATCTGCACCTAAGTCACCCAATGCCATGGTGGCAAATGGCCCTGCAAGCACGCGCGTCAGATCAAGTACACGCAACCCGTCCAAAGGACCCTTGTTTGTGGCCATATTCGCGGTCTCAGTCATGGTAGTACGGGCGGCGCGCTGAAGCATAGCTGAGAGATGAGGAGGTTGAAAATGCCTTGTACGAATCCGCCCCCTGCAGCGCCAGAGTTCCCTCCTCGTGGTTGCGCACAGCTGCTTCCTCATGAATTCTCGCAGTGAGTCGGCTGTAACAATGCAGATAATCTGGCTGGTGGGAAAATAAGTTGAGTTTCGGGTTGGACTTGGTTTGTTTGAAGCTCGCGTATGTCGCCCACCCCAGTTTGAGCGACTGCTGGGCCGCTTCCTTTGTGCCGTAGACTTATCGTTGCAGGATGATGTAGTAGATGCAACGCGCTCAATCTCAATCTCATCACAATGACATAGAAGATAGAGATGTCTATTGATCCCAGGGAGGACGGCTTGGAGCATCAGTACGATGTTATAATCATCGGTACCGGTTTGGTAGAGGCGATACTTTCAGCGTAAGTTTACAGAATGCTCCCCTTAATAGAATAGGAGGTACTTTTCCAAAAAATATCTCACAACCTGTCAACTACAGTGCGTTGACAAAAGTGGGCAAAAGCGTTCTCAACTACGAAAAATACGATTATTACGGGGGAGAGGACTGGCCTTCCTTTCATTTGGAAGCCCTGCAAGCCTGGGCGAAAGCACATCGTAAATCACAAGATCCAGCAGGATCCGCCCGAGCAGTAGCACCAACACAGGCAAAGCTTTGGGATACTCCTTGTGTTTTACGAAGGCGATGGCCCGCAAGGCGGTGGCGAGCTGCGGGAGGGATAGATCGGGGGGATCGGGAGGAAGGTGAGAAGGAGGAGGGTAGCGGCGAGGGAACAGACCCTCCTATCGATGAAGACGCACCCTCGAAATGCTTGATGGTTCCCCTTCCTGGCCACGATTCCGTCTCGACTCGTGTGATTCAAATAGACGAGAATCTGCCCCCACGGGGGCGAGCGGGAGCCGAGGAAGGCCCATTCCATACGACCGACGGTCCCACTTCAGCCCCCCCAAGGGCCTTTCCCTCTTCTTCTCTACCTGCGCAAGCAGAAGAGGGGAAGGGGAATACAAAGACGTGCTGGAATGCGGAATCTCTCATTGCACGCTCGCGCGACTTCAACCTTGACTTGTCTCCCGTGGTGCTCATGGCGGGGGGCGACATGATCGCCCCCCTCCTCTCTTCGGGCGTGGCCAGCTACCTTGAGTTCCGACCCCTCCACGCCTTGTTCATCGCATCGCCGTCTGCCTCCGCCATCCGTCCCTCATGGAAAGGCACCCACCAATCCGAAGCCTCAGAAAGTGCCAGCACAGGCGAGGATTCGAGCGGTCCCGGCGTCTCCCCCTCAGTGGCTTTTTACCCGGTTCCTTGCTCCAAACCCGACGTATTCTCCTCCCACCTGCTGCCTGCCAAAGAGAAACGGCAACTGATGAAATTTCTTCAAGCGGTCGCAGACTGGGGCTTTCGCGCTCAAAGTGGAAAAAGTGCGCAGCACCGAAACGAAATCGAGTTGGGCCAAGCGCGTTCCCTGCAGCGGCCCCAGAATAAAGTCAGCGTGGAGCTGGAAACAGACGCCTACTTACAACGACCATTGAGAGATTTCTTGGAACATAGTAAGATGGATGAGCACCTGCAGTGGGTCGTCTGGCATGCCCTTGCCTTGCTTCTGGGTCCAGGGGAGGGAGGGCGGGAGGGCGGGGACGAGGGCGAGCGGCAAGTCACGACCGAGGAAGGGCTACGACGGATTTGGGGCCACTTGCAAGGCTTGGGTCAGTACGGGAAGACCGCTTTTTTGTGGCCGATGTACGGAGGAGGAGATCTTACGCAGGCCTTTTCTCGCATGTCCTCCGTGTGGGGCGGCACCTACCTCTTACGGGAGCAACCGGCGCAACTCGCCGTGCACCCAGAAACAGGAAACTGCCTCGGCGTCTTGGACAGGAAGGGAGCGGCGATCAAGTGCGAACATGTCGTTTTGGGACAAGGGAACATGCCGGCGGAATGGAGGGGAAGACGGCGGAGGGGCGGGGTGGACCTCCGCCTGGGCCCGGAAGGAGGAAGTGGGGGGCGATCACTCGTGCGTCGGGTGGTGCTACTGGACTGTGCTCCTGCCGCCTTGTCGTGGAAGACGGGAGGGATGGGAGGGGGGCCTGGTGATGACCAAGCGGAGGAGGGCGCTCGCACGGAGACAGGAACTTGTGGTGGGGTTATGCCACCAGGGACGGTACCAGGCTGCTCAGGTGACCATCCCGACCACTCCCACCCCGCGGTTCACTTCTATTGTGTCGATCCTGCCGCCCGATGCTCCCCTCCGGGTACCTTTATCCTCTACCTGGCCACCATCAGCTCGAGCCGCAGCAGCGAAGGAGAGGGTGGGAACTCAGATGAGACGAGCACGGCGGCCGCCCGACTCTTGAAAGCTGCCACTTGCATCCTGATTGACTCCCCTGGAGAGCACGTCTTATGGGCTGTCACCTACGAACAACCTCTGGGTGGCTTGTCCGACCCGGAGGGGAAGGAGGCATGTGGGGAAATTCCTTCGGGCCCCCACCCCGTGTGCCTCGTCCCCCCCGTCTCCCTCCGTCGCCAAGAACGTCCTGACCGTCGAACGCATAGCTCCTGAATTCTACTTGGACTCACCCTTGAAGCAAGCACGGCATCTCTTTGAATCTATTTGTCCAGGAGAAGCTTTTCTACCGGCCGAGGTTCCCGAGGGAGTGCTGCCCTTCGATGTCGCAACTACGGACGGAGGAGATGACCATGAAGAAGCCCTACTAGAGGAAGCCATGACATCGCTTAACTTGCAGAAGAAAACTTATCCAGCGAACGAGGTGACGGGAACCGGAAGGGGGCATGGGTTAGAGCACAAGAAAGAGGAAAGGAATACTTAAATGAAAAAGCGACAGTTATGATTTAACCCTATTGCTTCAAGAGACTTGTGATGAGTTATTTCTGGTCTTCATATTAATTTGTTCCATTTTGTCCTGGTATACAGATATGTATATGTCATTTCCAGCTTTAGAAATCTCTCTGACCATCTATCCAAGGCCACATCTACTGGTCCCGTGGTGTAAAGAGCTGTTTCTCAGCATCCGACTGTTCCATGCTCACACTTGTTCATCCCCCTTGACAAACCAGTCGTAATTTGCCCTCGAAAGGGCAATGTGTAAATCCCTACTCGCATTTGAACCAAACAGAAAACTAATTTCCTACTGAAGTCTTTCTGAGGACGGGAGGTAAACATACTTGAAGGACAGAGGGGCACGATCGCGCCAAAATTCGTTTCTATTGACATGCTCAAGTTGTAACGATTTTTTTGTTTCAAGGAATGTAGAAAGTTTGAATTAAAAAATCGTTTTGAATTTTTGGCCCATCCATCTCGTTAATGCTCCAGGCAGCGACTCGTCTGCTTGCCTGCTCGCCAAAGGCGACGGGTCGCACTCGTATATTGCTGACTTGAAAATCGTCCAATGCCAATATCCAACACGATGCAAACAAAGAGCGCAACAAAGGGAATGCTGCGGTCTGATAAGGCATACTACGTGCTCGTTTTGTTTTTGGTAGCTCCCTTGGAAACCATGGCACGCGCTAGATCTGCTGGCTGCGTCATTCTTCCTGCGTTCAATCGAATGTCCACAACAACTATGTCGAGGCTCTGCGCAGACAGTCAAAAACTTGCTGAATTTTTGGATGGATGTAAAAACATTGTAGCGGTTACAGGGGCCGGAATCAGCACGGAAAGCGGCATCCCAGGTTAGTATAGGGGAGGAGGTTAGAGATAGTCCACTTCTGATCATCTGACTTATTTATTTCTCCGTCTATCTTACACGTATCCTGAAGACTACAGGTCCCCGACTGGTTCATTTTCTCGCGGATTCAAGCCCATGGTACATGATGAATTCATCAGCAAGCCAGTCAAGAGATCTCGCTACTGGGCGCGCTCGATGCTTGGCTACCATCGTTTTTCTCGTGCCCAGCCCAACAAAGGCCATCGAGCGTTAGCAGCCCTTGAGAACGATGTGGGAACGCTGGGTCTCATCATCAGCCAAAATGTTGACGTACGTGGCGGGGTCCGGGAGTACGATAAGTAGAAGGAAGCGCGAGCGCAGCACAAAGGTTCCCCCATTCGTGATGTTTCTCGGTGGAGGGCTGGTTTCGTGATCGACGACTCACGTGACTGCCACAAGACAGGGTCTCCATCAAAGAGCCGGGTCCAAGCGTGTGCTGGATCTGCATGGGCGCAACGACCGGATCGTATGCCTGAGCTGCGGGCTGCAGATCCCTCGGCGCGGTTTTCAGGCAGCCTTAGAGGAGCTAAACCAGCAGTGGGTGCGACAGAACGTCCCTGCGACAACCTTGGAAATGTTCAGCGACGGAGACGTGGACCTTGAGAACGCAGTGTTCGAAGACTTCGCGGTCCCGTCCTGCAAGGCATGCGGGGGGGTCCTGAAGCCCGCCGTCGTCTTCTATGGGGACGTGGTGCCTTCGGCCGTGGTCCAGGAGGCATTCGCCGCCGTGGACGCCGCAGACGCCGTACTGGTGGCGGGGACAAGTTTGATGGTTTATAGCAGCTGGCGCTTTGTCCTTGACGCGGCTAAGAAGGGGAAGCCCATCCTGGTGGTGAACCAGGGGCAGACTCGGGCCGAGCGGGAGGGGGTGCCGCATCTGAAGATCGAGAAGGGATGTGGAGAGGTCTTGGAGGGGGCAGTGCAGGCGTTGCTAGGAAGTCGGGTGGAGCAATGCGAGGGAAAATAGAGGCAGCATAATCCGGGCGTTCCGGGAATGTGTCAACAAGGCCCCACAGGGATGTGATGCGCTCAGAGGGGCGATGTCTAAACCGAAATCAATGATTAAATCCATACCATAGACGAGGCCATTCAACCAAAGGAATAAAAAATAAAACACTCATCCTCCTTTCTCGGAGCCCCATGAATTCTTTCATGTACCCAAAAAATCTGGTCACCTCCTTCGACCGACTTTTCTTGCCGCCCGTTCACCTACCCCGCCCTGGACTCTCCGCCTGTCTTCCTGCCCCAGTGTCCCCAGAAGTGGTTCTGCATGAAGCCCACCACGTCGAAGAGGGTGTGCACAAGGATCGGCACCCATAGGTTGCAATACCGAAGTTGTAGGCAGCCCAAGTACACGGAGAGGACCAGGGCGAGGAGGAAATAACGAGGCGTGGCGGCGTGTAGGGCGGCGAAGATGAGGGAAGAAATACCCAGACCCCACATGGGCTGACCCGTGGCTTGAGCGAATATGGGCTGAAGCGCTCCGCGGAAGGCGACTTCCTCCCCCATCCCCGCAGAGAGACTAAGGAGGACGGAGATGGCGATCACCACCGCCGGTCGCTTGTTGGCCGTGTCCGAGCCGAAGATTCCTTCCAAGGACTCCCGCAACATGTCCTCGATCTCGCGTCCGCTCGTGAGGTGGAGCAAGAGGGCGGGGAGAGTGAGGAGGGCGCTGACCGCGGCCAGGGGTCCAAAGCCGGAGGCGGCCTTGGCGGTGGCGAGCGGGTTGATCTTAAACACGTGCCCCAAGGGGAAGGCTAAAAGGCCCAGCAACAGCTCGCCGGCTACTAACGCTGCAATGGTCTTGTAGTTTGGGGAGCGTGGAATGGCAGGAGGAGGTATGGAGGGCTGGTCCGATGGGATGACTTCAGGAGATGGCGCCTCGCTGTCAGGAGGTTTTTGTTGGAAAAGAGGCTGCCGCTTCTGACATGGAAAACCGGTGCGAGAGGTCGTGGTGGCAAAAGAAGAGGAACTACGCGGCGATGGAGCGTGTGGGAATTGAAAAGGTGACGTGCAGGGGCGAGAACTCAGGTGGATGAAGCCCGCCCCGCGCGTCAGTGGAATGATAGTAAGTAGCAGCAGAGCAGGTAGGACATTGAGGACGTGATTTAAGCCCATGTCACTCTGTGATGATCGTCAACAATGATGTGTCACTGAGAAACAAAAACGACGGCGTAGAAGCCGGTAAACACTCGTGCGTGGGTGACGGCAAGGTCAACTTGTCTTTCTGCTCCGATTTTCGGGTCTCGGAGATGCCAAAATGCAGGCGTCAGCGATCAGCTTCCTCGCCCCAGACACATGCCTTCACGCCTGAGACGTAGATCTCCATGTACCTGGGCGTTCCATCGTCACCATGACCCGCATCGCAGGGTCGTGTGTACGCACGAGGCTGTTGGAATGAAGTTTCGACACGTCGAGCGACTTTTTGTTCGCGGGGTGGTGGCCTTGCTGCCCTCTGGTGGCGTCTCCTCTCGAGGCCTAAGTCTTCAGGCAACCAACTCGCGATGTACTCTCAGCGTGTATCGCTCCCGCCACAGCAGGCGTGCTTAAGCGGGTGCCAAGTCAGCCTGCAGTGTAGAACAGAGGGGTACTCGGGTCTCCATGCATGATGCGGGCATTGCTTTGTGTGCGTGTTTAATTTACCGCCGATTTTCCTGAGTAGTAGTCAGTCGTCGGGAGTTCTACCAGCTGTTCGTGTGTCACTTTCTCCTCGCGACACAGAGACCAGGCTTCTTAAGAAAGAAACTTGCCCGCCCCTCGATTGTCCCCAACCATGCTGTTTTCATGCCACCATGTACATGTGCAGCCTTGTGGCAATGTGTGGTGTCGTGCATGTAGTGGGAAGTAACGGGGCAGGTCACAGCGTTTCAAGCTCCCCGCGTTTATTTTTTCGGTGGAACGCGAAGGCATCATCGAGGAAGGCGGTCAATTCCGCAGAAGTTCAGTAGAACCGGTGCATCACTGACCATGGCCATCGTTAATTATTGTGCATCATCACGTACATGACAGGATCGTTGAGTTTTTAAGAAGTGAGCGTGTGTGCTGCCTGCTGCAAGCAACTGCCTCCTTCGCCCTGCCCTGACTCGCGCCTCTATCTGCCGAGTCACCAACAACCTTCGTCCATCGAGCTTGATTTACGCCAAGTCAAACTAGGACGGCGAAATTTATTCAACTATCAGTCAGCGCCTTCCTCTTCGGTAATCCTGTATTTGAAGCATGAAAACAGCTAGCGACAGAGCCTCCATATCAAGAAGGGCTCGGCTCCTATTCACCACGACAGCCGCCTGCGGATTGACGCTGTGCCCTTTGGTGGGGGCATACCACCCTTCTTCTTCCACCATCCGCATGTCCACTGCGACGTACTCGCGCTCGCGGCCCTCCATCAATCCGTACGGTGTTGGTGGAGGCGGTGTTGAGAGCGGCCGCAAACCTGGCGGGGTGGAGTACAATCCGTTTCGACCGACCCCTGAGGGAGGGCAAAGAGGCTCCCTGCCCCCGATGCAGCAGGGACTGGAGGAGCTGACGCCCTTGCCGAAGCTGGCGTGCTCGATGGACAAGATTGATGAGTACCGTGTGGAGGTGGAGAGGGTTCAGAGCCGGATCCAGGAAGCCCTCCGGGAGGGTGATATGCCCAAGGCTCGGGCTCTGTACTACGGCCCCCTCCAGGACGCGCTGAATCTGGACCCCCTGTACTCTTTGCAAAAGCGCCTGGGCAAAGCCAAGGGAAAGAAGGAGAAGGCCTTCTTCAAAGTCTTGCGGGACTTGATGCAACGTGGCAACACGCGCTTTCTGATGAGCACCAACCAGATTGCCGTCCTTCATAAGGGAGGGAACGGGCTCGACCTGGTGGAGGGGCAGCTCAAGTATCTGGGCCCTTCCAAGAAGAGCGTGGAGACCAAATGGAAGCCGGAGTCGTTGGCCACCATGCTTGAGGAAGTGGCGGAGGAGATCGCCACCCGTCCCCCTCCCCCGCCCAGCACGAGCACGGGCTTTGGGGGCCGCCAGCGCAAGAACGTCCCGGGAGGGAACGCGGCGGCCGCCGCCGCTGCTGCTGCGTCCTCGTCGCAACAAGGGACGGGGAGCGGGACCGCGGGAGCGTCGGGCGAGATGCCTTACGCCACCCAGGACGCGTCGACGAGCGGTGCGGAGGAAAAGACCCAGAAGCAGTTCCAAATGCCGACATGGTCCCCGGACGGGCGGTACCTGGCCTTCACAGAGCTGTACCTGAATGCAAACGGGGTGGACACGTGCTGCTTGGTCGTGTACAACGTGAAGGAAGGGAAGGAAGTGGCGCGCAAGACCTTGCCCAACGCACCGCACATGATCCAGTTCATGCCCGACTCAGACGCAATCATCTACCTGCAGAACCAGCACGACAACATATCTGTCTGCTCCATGGTCTCGGTCCGGGAACTCATGAGCGGTCAGGAAGTGGAGCGGGTCATCGACGAAGGTATGCCCTTGTTCTTTGCCACCTCCAAGTACAACTCGGACCGCTACTCGCTGGTGATGAACAACGGGAAGCGGAACGGGCTGTACCGGTATTTAGGAGACATGACCTTGCCTCGCAAGGCGTGGAAGCAGCTGGCTACGCACGAACGCAAGTTTCGGTCGCCAGAGGTGGCCTCCACCGGCTTGCAGGACTCTGTCATCTTCGTAATGGATAACTACCTGGTGGCGGCCTCTGTGGACGGGCGGTACCGGAAGAACATCTGCCGCGTCCAAGGCTTTTGCACCCTGGCCGTGTCGCCCAACGGGAAGCACATTGCGTTGATGGAAGAAGACGGGGCGACGGGTTTCTACCAGATGAGCATTATCAGCGGCAGGGACGCGACTAATCCGTACGGCGGGACGGCCTATGTCCAGAAGACGTTGCCGATCAACAATGTGGTGGCCTCCTTCTACTTCTCTCCGGACAGTCAGAAGCTCTTGTTGATGGTGACGACGTCGCCTTCGCACGAATTCTCAGTGACCAGGAACACGATGAACCTGGGGGTCTCTCTCACCTGCAAATGGGACGTGTACATGCTGGGCTCAGGGGAAGTCCGCTCCTATGGCATGTTCAACCCCCGGCCCTACCAGCTGAAGGCCTTCATCCCCTTCTTTGACCAGTACCGGAACTCCCTCTCCCCCTGGTCGCCGGACTCGCAGGCATTCTGCTACTGCCAGCGGGAGGGGGCTTTCATCCAGCGCCTCCAGAAGACTGCGGTGCCGGAGGGCTTGAAGAAGGAGATGGACCGGATTCGCCGCGGGAAGCCTGGTCTCATATTCTTGCCCGACATCGACGACGAGTCCTCTGCCTATGCACTGGGTGCGGATTTGGAGGTGCTGACCTGGTCATGGTCCTAGCCCCTTAACCGACAAAGCAGGGACTCCCGGCCTTGTGACAGTGGCAAGGAAAGGGCCTGGCGACGCCTTGCAGATGCACGAGTGGGAGTGTAAGAGAGAATGGAGCAACTGAATTGTTATATACATAGCACTACGAAGAGACGGCGGGCGTTTAATTAAAGACAAGAAAAGGAGAAAACGATAGGAACCCAGGATTGAAAGTTTGGAAACGTAGGCGACGACGCGGCGAAGAAAAGGGGACATAGCATTCGATGGCGCTGGGACCCTCGCTCTTGGATGGTGCACAGAAGCAGACCCCATGAAGATGGCCACTCCGGATGCCATATGTAGAGCGGGAGAAGCGCGCATGGCGAGGTGGGTCGGAGGGAGACTGCATGCACGATGCGTTGAGGGTAGAGGCGGAAGGCCGGAGTCGATGGTGGGGACGGATATTGGCACCAGTGGATGCCTCATGTGGGCTGAACGAGAATAGGAGGATGCGCGATACTGGTGGGTCCTTGTGCCCCTTGTGCAGTGGGAGTGGTGTCCACGCCCGCATGCCCGAAGCTGCTTCTTAAATAGATAGGACAGGGCGACACCACCATGTAAACTTAAAAAGGGTCTCAGAATGGTAGGAGAGGAAGCAAGCACATTTGTAGATAGGAAAAAGGTCAAGAGGGTCCAGTGACAGGTAAAGCGGAAGGAGGCAGGGGCAGGATGCAAGGCGTATGCTGGAACTCGAGGAGGGAAGGTACGAGGGACAAAGCTTTTATTTTGTTTTATGGCTTCCATTTTTTGCACCTCTGAGAAGGAAAAGGCCGCAGCAGTGTTGAAATGGCAGTGACAGCACCCGTAGCAGTACTAACGGCGGCCTTCAAATAGCAAGAGAGCAATTGAACGTTGGAATCTATCACCATAATGGACCAGCATGGCGGGTGATGTGGGCCTGGAAGGACAAATCGACTTGATTAACAAACAAGCGATGTATCGTTTAACAGATCATTAGATTTGTCGCTATCGGAGCCTAGACTGGGGATATGTTGTGTGGAAGAGAGAGCTGTTGGATTGCTAGCTCTTCCCTCCCTTGGCATCAAAGGCCCCCGAAGTGGGAAAGGAAAACTTAACATCAGAGGAGGGCACCAGGTGGTAAAGAATAAATTCGCGTCTGATTAAGCACACCGCGTACACAACCTTCTCCGTCGAAGGTTGGAGAAGTTCGACAAGTATTGTATCACAAACAAGTGAACATTTACCTAATCTCCGCAATATGAGCCTCCCACTCCCTCCCGTCGAATTCTTGCACGCGTCGATGTCCAGGCACTCCTCCGTCTAAGCACCTCGCATTCACGCTGATCCCTTCCGGATGGGAGCGAGGACGGTAGAAGGATTGCACGCCGCAAATTTTGCAGAAAAAATGAGCCGCGGTGCGTGTATTGAATCTATACTCTGTCAGTGCTGTCTCAGCCATACATTCGAGCTGGAAATCCGCAGCCGCAGGAACTCGAAGATGAAGGAACCCAAGCTGTGCGCATCGACTGCAAGTACAGTTCAGGAGTGAGGTATCGACGGGTACTACGCAGGAAAAGCGAACTTGCCCGCAGTGGCACCCGCCGTGGAGGATTTCCGTGGACGGGGTCGCCGTGCCCTGCATTGCTGTAAGAATAGCGGAGAAAGGGGAAAGAGAGAAGGGTGTGGAGGGGACAGAGAATAAATAATCTGCTTGGGAGAGCTTTCTAGTCGGCCAAACGTGTCTTGGCGCCAAAGAGTTTTATCGGGGTCCTCGCTCATACAACGGTGTTCACGAGCCGCCTGCGGAGTAAATGCTTTCTAGTTCTTTGTATACCGCTCAGGCATGCACATTGCGCGAGAAAATCTATGGAGGTGTCGACGATGACGCTGCAGCCTGTGCGCGAAGAAGCTCCTTCAGGCTCTCTATGCTTTTGCCCCCCCCCATGCTTGTTCCACCCATCCCCAGGCCAGAAGGGCCTCCATTTTGACTCCCCATTCCATTTTTTTTCCTGCCTGCCTCGACTCGAACGCTGCTCGGTAGGTCTGCGAAGGCGAATACCTCGCCACCCACGCCCAGCCTTTTCAGCTCCTCCTTTTCCGCATCGCTCAGATTGCTTCGACCTTCCACGAGGATCAAGGGTGCACCGCCAGCCCCTGCCCCCTCCCGCCGCGCTTGTAAACTTGCCTGCACGACGGGGTCTTGAAGCCATTCTACCGCCCGATGCTTCGATCCTGAGTTGCTGCCCATGGTGGCCCAGTTGCGGTCATCAATCGTTAGGACCGACGTTTGATTCAGGGGCAGCGCCGCCGCACGACGGAGCTGGGAGAGGGAGGCGACGGAGATTATGGGGGTAAGGCTTAGGGTCTGACATATTTTGACCTGGTACTGCAAGTCCTCGTCCGAAAGGATGCTTAGTTGGCCCATTTTGACCCCGTCCGCCCCAAACAGCTTGGCCAGATAGAGTTGGTACGGATATAGGACTAAATCATCCGCCACGACAGGCACCCGGGCCTCTCGAAGGGCATCTTTCACCTCTCGCACGTGCTGGTACTTCCCTCCGTAATAGGTCTGATCCACCCGGACGGCCACGGCCCCCGCTTGGCCTCCTGCAATGGTGGCCCGCGCCGCTTGCTCTGGGTCGTACAAGGGAGCCAGGACTCCATGGAAAGGCGTGCCCCGCGAGATGTCCCCCAGGACCGCCCACTTGTCTCCCTCCGCCGTTTGTGCTTTGAGGGCCTCGGTCACGTCCAACCCCCGCGCCTTGGCCTGCACGGCGGCATCTGGGTTCTTGATCATCATCATCACGGTCCGCATCAAGTTCATGAGAGGGGCGTCCTCCCGGACGAAGTAAAGCTCCCGCTCCTTGGTCCACACCATACTTTCGAACAAGCTTCCGGGGTAGACGCTTTCCTCCCTCACGTTCCAAGCCATGTTGTCGACGCGGACGTCGGTCCCAATCAGGGCCGCCTGTCGGTTTACGGCCACCTCTCCCGTCGCCTCATCCATCACCGGTCGCTGCGGGTCAAAGGGCATGTCCAACGGACTGGGCTTCGTGTTCGAGGCTCCTGCGCCAGGGAGACCCCGGTCGCGAAAGCGGATCTCCCGCAGGTCCCGGCGCTTGGCCTTGCAAGCCAACACATGCACCACCAAAGACTCATGGTAAAGCGCCGAGCTTCTCGTCATCACCAGAGGGGCGAATTGGGCCGTATCCATGACAAGTCCGGCTATGGGAGTACCCGCCAGGGTATCACCAAGCGCCTCTCCGAAGTCCTGGCCGATCCCCTGGCTGGGGTAGGCCGCGTCTTTGGCGAGGAGCACACCCGCGGGCCGGAATTTCGTCACGCCCAACTCCGCCTTGCCCCATTCGTCGTCCACCTCTCTCCGCAACGCCCCCACTAGGCCCATCTCTCCTTCATGCGTGCTGCCCGTGTCTTGCGCATAGATGCTCAAGAATTGTCCTTTCCGGGCGACGCGACCTGCCAGCCTCAAGCTACCATCGCTGCCAAATACCCATCCCGCCGGCAGCATGGCCGCTGGCTCCTGACTGCCACGCACACTCACCAAACTCCAGCGGTCTGCACCCTGTCGAGCGCCGCCCGGACTCTCAGCTGCCGACATGTCCGCCTCCTCGTCCACATCGCCCAGACCCAACGCCCTGGCCTCTTCCCCTTCCAGCACCGCCTGCAAACCCGCTTCCACAGGAGTCTGCCGGACGCCTCCGGGAGTCGACACTTCCATGATCGTCTTCCCGTCTTCGCTCACAGACTCGACCCGGTACGTGGATGTGTTGGGCACGCGCTTTACCCTTTGATTGACGAAGGTTAAGGCGCGGATGTCACCGAGCAGGGCCAGGCCCAACAGCCCGTTCCCTTCTTCTTGGAAGATCCGTGCGCCCTGAGGGGACCCGGGCCCGCCTTCGCGACTGAACAAGACAACGCCGTCGGACAATCCACCAATGCGGGCGGTGCCGGGGTAGGTCCGGTCCAGGCCTTGCAAGGCAGCTTGGGCGAGGGAGGCGTCCTCCAGGCTCCCGAGGAGCAAAATGACCGGCGGGTCTTTATACGCCTCGTTCACCGTCACCCCCACACGTTGCTCCCACTTCTTGTCTGGGCCCAGAAAACTGTTGGCAGCAGCCGCGGAGGAGACTTCTCCTACATTTTCCTCGTCGGTGCCGCCCTGGTCCTGGCCTCCTACGGGAACCTCCTGGCCGCTCGCCTCCGCCGCACCCTGCGCTTTCCACAAACGCAACTCTTCCTCGCCGATGTAGAAGCCGCGGCCTGCGACAGAGGGAATGGACGCCAACGTCACGCTGATGAAGGGCAGGCCATCCTCTCCGACCAGGCGGGCGCCAAGACCCTCGAATGCAGGCCTTACGGCCTCTCCCAGTGATTGACCGGCCCACCCAAGTACACGCGTGTGGCCCGGTAAGGCCTGCGCCAGGTGCGTGAGAACTGCATCGATCTCGGATGTATCTGACGAGTGGACAGCGACAATGGCGAGGTCTATGGAAGCGCACGCTGGGAGTTGATACAGAGCCTGCTGGAGGCTTTCGTCCACAGCCTCCCGCACAGAAAGTGACTCAGTCAAAACCTGCGCAGCGGAGCCGAATGCATGGGGATGATCGTAGCGTGCCTTGCCAAAGTAATCGTCCCAGTTCAATTGTCGATTCTTCTCATGCATTCGGAAAAAATTGTCGATCATAAATAGAGGCCTCGCACGTCTACAGCTAGGGCGATGAGGACTGGGAGGAGGTCCTGGAAAAATGGGTGCCGTGACGGTATTTCCATGGGGAACAAACGCCTGCACTAGGACGCCCGTCAATGTCGCAATCAGGCAGAAGAGTAAGGATTGCCTGTGCTGCGAATGTTGTAGGTTTGCCCGCCACGCCGAGAGCTTCATGATTATTGTGGTACCTGCGGCTCGAACGCCTGACGTTCTCACAGTTTAGTCGTGTTTGCGCCGCTCTCCTTCCCTTTCCCCTGCGAGTCCTGTAGGTGGACGCAACGAGAGGTCATGATTCGACAACACACCGCACCTTTTTAATTCTTTCGTGACTGTCGGGATTGTGACCACATTTTCGGGGGCGCCTGAAGATAGCTGGAAATCGCCAGCTGCGTGTCGCCCAAGAGAGGCGTTCTGACCGCTTCTCAACTCAAGTCTGCCACCCTAGTTCCCATGTTCAACCTTTTCATGAAGACGTGCATTTTTTGCTTTTGACAGGGGGAGAATACACGCGTCGCCACGGAAAAGTCTGAGAAGCATTAGGTTTCTCAAGGTTATTGCGCGGCGAGCAAAGCATGGAGCTGGTAAAGGACGCAGCAAACGCGGTTCCCCCCCTAAGACGAGTTACCGCGCATATTTTACGGGGACGCAATGCCACCTCCAAATACTTCCGTTTGTGGATTCTATCTACAATGCTCGTCCTACATCTGTTGCCAGGACTCATGACTGTCGTTACGGCTGACGATGGCTTGGAAGCTCAGGACACGGCGCGAGCATCTTGCGATTCGGACATGACTAGTAGCAGGAAGCGCAGCAGCCGCGGCATTAGTGTCGGTGGCAGCCGCTTTTTGAGCAGGAAACGAGGCACGGCCGGCAAGCATGTACTTATGGTCTCGATCAATGAATTGAGCCACATTAAACCTTTGACCGCCCTGGCACGTGAATTGCTGCAGAGAGGGCACCACATCACATTCGTCGCACCTGAGTCGTGCTTACTCAACACTGCCTTCACCTCCACCGACAAGCTCGCAACGGAAGCACCTTGCCAAATCGATACGAAGGGGTGGATGTCAAAATATTTGCCAAAAGCGACCTTTGTGAGCGCTGGCGCCGCCTTGACGTCGGCGGAAAAGGAAGCAGCTACCCCCCGAGACTTGAGGCGGGCGGTCCTCTACGCCCTGCACACGGTGTCCGACGTGAATGAGGCGTTGCTCACGCGGCTTCTCCGCACCTTCAGTCCAGCCTCCAACTCTTCCGGCGGCATGCACGGTGGAGAGGACGAAGGCCAGGTGGCGCGGCTCCCGGCGCCGGACATGATGGTGGCGGATTTCCTTACCACCGCCGCAGTGGACGCAGCCGAGGCCCTGGGCGTCCCTCTGATCGCCAACAATCCTTTCCCCATATGCCACGACCTAACGGAGCCACAAGGCATCCTGGTGCCCGTGCACGCCTTCCCAGCCCCTCTCCGGAGTCTGACCACGTTCAAAGGCCGCATCGCCAACCTGATCAACCACTTCCTGTGGCTCGGGGTGGGGCTCTACGCTGCCCGGCTTCGGAATCTGACCCGCTCTAAGCACGGCCTCCCCGCGCTCCCCTGTCTGGAGCAAATGGCGTTTCGAGGCAGCGCCTTGGAAGCCCGGGCCTGGATATTGCAGAACACGGTCTTCGGGTTGGAGATCCCCCGGGTGGTGGACCCGCGCACCCACATGCTCGGGCCGCTGCTGCTGCCCTTCGGGGGCGAGGCCTGCACTCCGGGCAAGGCCGAGAGAGACTGCCGCGCGGCGCTCAAGTGGCTGGGCAAGGGGAGGTCGGAGCGGCCCGTCCTGTACGTGGGCCTTGCCGAGGCCCTGACCCCGGCGCCCATGCCAGTGACCCTGGCCGCCATGAAAGCCCTGGCATCGGACCAAATCGGGCAGCACTACGACGTGCTCTGGGTCCTGGACGAGGAGAGCCGCCTCCGCTTGGACCGACCGGTCCCGGTCCACATGCTGGTGGTCACTGCCGTGAACCAGCGAGCCGTCTTGAGCCACCCACGGGCCGCCCTTGTCCTGGCCCAACCCGCCCTGGGCCTCATCTCCGAGGTCCTCTGGCACGGCCTGCCCGTCCTGGGGCTCCCGCTCCGAAGCTACGACCGCGGCGCCTGCACTCTGGCCCAGGACGCCGGGGCGGCCATGTGCCTCCCTCCCTCGGGCCCTGGCGGGTGGCCGGAGGCTGAGAACTTGGTGCGGGCCATCTGGGAGCTGGCACCTCCCCCCCGCCCTCCTGCTGCCCCTTCCGCCCTCGACCCTTCCTTTTCCTTCCCGGGAAGGCCAAGCAACTTCAGGGCCCAGGCCCGCCGACTGGCGATCATCATGCACGCCTCGGGCGGGGTGGCGCGGGCGGCCGACCTGGTGGAACTTGGCATGCGTGTGGGTCTCGCGCACTTGCAACGCCCGAGCCTGGACATTGGGTTTGGGATGGGAAGCTCCTGGTTGGGGGGTTCGATGGTGGACGTCCGCCTGGTCCTCTTCCTGATCCTTTTGCTCTGTTACTGGACCCTGGCCCTCAGCTACCGGTTGGGGAGACGGCTGCACAAGTGGTGGAGCGTGGTGGGAAGGAAGGCCCAAGGCGTGCGCGGGGTTTCGGAGAGCGACAGAGCCCAGTCCGTGTTGCAGCAACACCAGTACACGCAGAGCAGCCTGCACAATGGCGGGCGGGCGATGGCTACCTCGGCTCCGCCCCCCTTTGGGTCGCTCTCCCCCGCAGCCTCCTCACAGGCGCCCCTCTCGCCCGCGCCCCCGGCCCTTGCTGCGAGCAGCTCCACGCCCAACATGATGATGCCGGGAGGGTCGGGGGGAGAAAAGGTGACCCGGCGGGGGGGGGATGCAACCTCCTCTCCCTCCAGCGAACGGAACATGAGCGGAAGGAGTGGCGGAGGGCGTGGAGGAGGAGAGGGAGGAGGAGGGGCAGGGAATGCGCCGAGGGACCGACCGCCGTTGCCCCCGCGGATGACCAATTTTTGAGGAACGGGTGCGAGTGATGGAGCTTGTATTTTAGTCTGTGAGTACCTTGTCGTTGTCCCTCCCAACTGCAAGGCTCGAGAAAGCAGGAGGCAGGGGGAAAGCGTGACGGTGAGGCTGAGTGCTGGGAGCCAAGCACGGCGTGTGGACGCCTTCGAGAAAGTGAGAGTCGCCGTCTTCTAGAACCGCAGGAGGCCTCTGCTGACGGAGTAAAATTTTGGGCCGTGGCAAGTGTGAGCAATAGCATGCATAAAAATCAAAACAAACGTGCGCATGCACCCCTCTTCGACGTGGAGATAGTCATACTCTAGACTACTTGTTGCTTCTCTCCCTTCCTTACGCCCCACACCCTATCGGGCGCGGCCCTTCTTCCTGTTCCCTCAGTGGCCCCTTCCGCAGCCTCGCGCTCGTTCCACCCCTTTCTTCTCGTATATCAACACACAACTCTCACTGATGGTGATGAGTTGCGGGAGGGTCTCCTGGACGTGCAAGTCCTGGATCTCGTACCACTGGTCCGAGGCCCGGTTAAACACGTGCACCCGGTAGGTGCCTGGCGGCGTGGCCTCCCCCCGCGCCGCTTCCTTCTTCTCCTGCCCGGGGGGCGAGTCGTGCACTACGTTGGCCACCAGGTCGTACTTGGTCCCCGCCACCTCGTTGAGCACCGCACGCGCTTGCTCCTCCAGATCCTCCCGCTCCACGGCCTCCTTCGCGTCGCCCCCCCCATGCGCCTGTACGAAGCCTTTCAATTCCCCCACGGTCATCGTCTTCAGGCCTTCCTCTGTGGGCAGGCCAGCCTCCGGCAAGAAATAATCCCTGAGCTCCAAATTCTTCACGGGGAAGTTGACGATGGTCGGGTTCTTCTCCACGAAGAAATGGTTGCGCGTGAGCCGGGCCAGGGAGAGAATCAGGTACTGAGGGAGGCGCGTGATCCAATACTGCTTCCGCGTGTGCACGCCCGCCTTGACCGCGTCCACCACTTTGACGCCGTTGAACTTGTCCAGCACGCTGTAGAGCGGTATGTGAGGGATGATGACCCCCCCCTGTGAGTCCTTGAAGAGGGGCGTCTGGGGGATATCCACCGTCAGGAACAAAAGGGCGACCGCGTCTCGCTCACGGCCCATTCCCCCGCCGGCTCCCCCTCCTTCTCTTCCTGCGCCCCGTTACCCCTCCCGGTGCCGTCGTCCTCATCCCCTTCCTCCTCCCCCCGCCCCCCCACCGTCCAATCCTTCCGCGCCTTAGTCAGAGTCCGGACACGGATTTCCCCTTGAAAGCAGTCCAGAACCACGCTCCTCCTCCCCGCCTTCTTCTTCTTCCCTCCCTCCCCACCCTTGCAGCCCACCATCGGCATCGTTCCCCCCAGCCCCACGTGCAGCTGGTGCAGGAGCCAGGACAAGAAATCCACCGCCTCCCCCGGCTTCCCGATCGCGAACCGCTTCCCGCTCGCGCTCACCACTTCTTGCAGAAAATCGTGGGGCGAGACAGTGCTTTTGAAATTGTCTTGGCTCCACAATTTACGCATCACTTCCCCAAAGCGCAACACCAACTGGTTCTTCGCCCCAGCTTCGTACAAGGAGGGCTGCAAGAAGTAGTTCCGGAGAGGGGTCACATGACCCAGAGCCTGTAGGACGACGTTCACATAGTCCGTGCTCTTCAAGTTGTTGAGGCCCACAAAGCCCGGGAGGTAGGAAACGCCGTGCACGTCCCGGACGAGGGTCGTGTTCGTGTCAAGCTGCGCGATGGCAGCAGGGGTGAAGGAGGGAAAAAGGGCGCGCTTGATGTCGTCCAAGGAGGAGTCCAGGACCTCGTAGTTGTCGGGTAAGCAAAAAATACGAGCCGTGTGCAGGTTCATAAAGACGTGGTGGAAGTCGTGAAGTGAGTGGGTATGGGCGTGCGTGCGAGGGCCTCGGCCCTGGAAAAATTTGCCGCAGACCAAGCATACGTAGATGTTCATGTTTGAAAGAGAGACGGAGCAAAGCTTTTCGAAGTCAAAGTCCAGGTAAGTCCTGTTGACGGTGTCCAAATAGGGACATTTCGGTCGTAGAGAGGATGCTTTCGGTGCCACTGAGGACGTAGAGGCTGGGAGGGCATGTGTAAAGAGAGAGGGATGTGTCGTCGAAAGTCAGTGATGGGAGGCCGCTTTGGCAGACTTTGCGGTTCCTCCCGGCGACACCGTCCACACTAGCACCGTCTCAATACCCCTCGACTTGTTGTAGAACGCAGTGCAACTTCATTCCCACGTCTCTTCATGTACTGGTGCGTGCCATCACATTACATACCCCGATCGCGACTTCCATGGACAGTGCCGTTATTGTCTTCCGGCTCCCGGGCGCGCTTCATCACTTTCAATTGGCACCGACGAAGGTCCTGTGTTTGGACGAGAAGGGGCACTGTAAGTGGATACCTTGATTGCCACGGGGCCGTATGCGCTTAAAAAGACTGAATGCTCGCTTGATTTGATCCGTCTCTCGCGGTGTGTCTTCGCCGCTGGCGTTCCCCTTCCTGAGCTGTGGAAACCAGGCAAGGGGACAATTTTATGATGTGCTTTCTCATGTTGTTGTTGGATCATTTATCAGGCCTTTACGCAAGGCTCATCACGGCTTTCTGAGGCGTCGGGTCGTGGGAATCGGTGGATGTGCGTGCTCCGCTTTGTTGGGGGCGGTCGGGCGAGTATCTTTTCCGATTTGGGGCTCACTTTCCACCTCAATATACCTTTCAATATGTACACCAGGGAGCAGGCAATGCCAAGAAAAAAACGAAATCAAGCCAAGAGAGGCAGCGACAGCAATGATGGACCGGAAGGCGATGTCTTGGCCAAGCCCTCCCACGGCTTCAACGCCACCCTCAGCCCGCCTGGGCCTGATCTCGCAATCCCTACCTGCTTTCAAGACGCTTTGAAGCGCCTTCACGCGCTGACAAATGCCCCTGAGACCTTCGTTATGCCCCCATCAGAGCTTGCTGAGGTATGTTGAGAAATTTACACTTCCCTAGGAACATATTGTAGCGCCCTTGCAGGCGAAGAGGACGAGCCCGTTCCCTCAGACACGCCGGTACCTGCCTTCATACGTGCGCTTGTGTACCCGCTACGTTGAATGAAGGATTGCATACTCTTTTTACTTAAGTATCTTTGTATCTATCATCCTCTCTTGAACGGCGCTCATCCTGCAGATGTTGACGCAGGTGCTGAAAATGCTGTTCGATTACGCACGCGGGACTCAGCCCATAAAACTGGGGCCGTTGCGGGAATTGGCCGTGGACGGATTCGACGCGGAGACAATTTGGGAGCAGTTGCAACTACGAAATCCCGCTGTGCGTCATTTCGTTTCGAAGGTTACCAGAAAGCTGCTGGAGAAAGGGGAGGAATTGGTCTTGTGTGAGGAGGAAGAGGAGGAAGTGGAGGAAGCGGAGCATGAGGAGGCCGAAGAGGAGGAAGCGGAGGACGACGGGGAGGAGGAGAGGTTTGAAGAAGACGAAGTGGTGGAGGAGGAGGAGGAGGAGGAGGAGGAGGGGAGGAGGAGAGGAAGAGGAGATGAGTCCATTAAACTTGCCGGAGGGCGATAGTGAAGGGGAGGAGAAAGAAGAGGAGGAGGAAGAGGAGGAGGAAGAGGAGGAGGAAGACGCCGGTAAATTGAGAGTTGAAAATACAAACAAGAGAAGAATATCGGGAGAGAAAGGTGCAGGCGTGAAGAAAGAGGCTTTGAATGACGGCTTCTTCGACTGGGACGAGATGGAGAGGTTTGCGGATGAGATGGAAGAGGAGGAGTTTAAGGACGAGGACGAGGACGAGGAGGAAGAAGACGAGGAAGAGGACGAGGAAGAGGTTGGTGAAGGCAAACGGGCTGGGTACAAGGACTTCTTCGGGGACAGGGACGAAGCGGAGGGCGAGAAGGGGGAAGAGGAGGAGGACGAGGAGGAGGAAGAGGAGGAGGAAGAGGAGGAGGAGGAGGAGGGGGTTGAGGAGGAGGAGGAAGGAAACGATCTAGAGAGGTTGGATGGAATGGGTCGTGAGAAGGGTAAAGAAAGAGAGGGGGGTGACAGCCGGAGTGGGGCCCGTCGTCGACAAGAGGGCGAGGAGGAGGTGGCCCAGGAGGGGCTTCTGACCAGCTTTCAGAAGGAGCAACGGGCTCGGCGGAAGGAAATTGCCGAGCTGGAGCGGGAACTGCTCTCGGAGCGGCCCTGGGAGCTCCGTGGGGAGGTGAAGGCGACGGAGCGACCGGAGAACTCCTTGCTGGAGGCAGTGGTGGACGTGGAGCTGGCCCGACGGCCCGAGGTCTTAATGACGGTGGAACGGAGCCAGTCGTTGGAGGAGATGATCAAGGCGAGGGTAGCAGAAGGACGGTGGGACGACGTGGTGCCCCAGGCGTTGGGAGAGGAGGTGATGATGAACAGGCGGGGGCACAAGGAGGAGCTTCCCGAGGTCTCACAGGAGAAGGCGGGCGAGGGTCTGGGCGAGGTCTACGAGAAGGAGTATCTACGCCTGGCGATGGGGCAGGAAGGGGAGACGAAGGAGAGCAAGGAGAAGGCGGAGCTTGCAGCCCTCTTTCGAAAGCTCTCTGCGAAGCTGGACGCTTTGTCGAACTTCAACTTCACGCCCAAGGCGGCCCATGTGGAGGTGAGCGTCCAGAGCAACGTCCCCGCCATCGCCATGGAGGAGGTGTTGCCGATGGCGGTCGGGCAAGGGAGCACGTTGGCGCCCGAGGAAGTGCACGGGAAGAAGCGAGGGAGGGAAGGGGTGGTGCGGGAATCTGCGGAAATGGACCAAGGCGACCGACGACGCCTGCGCCGGGGCAAGAAAGCAGCCCGACGCAAGGCGCGACGGCAGAAGACGGCGGAGGACAGACTGGTGCACCGCCTGAATCCAGGCTTGGGCAACAAATACGCCAAGGAGAAGCTCCAGTCGGAAATTAGGTCGAGTGGGAAGGTGGTGTTGGGAACGAAGGACTCGGGGAGCCAGAAGGGAGCCTATAGCACGTCAGGAAAATTCTTCGCAGGCCTCCAGGAGGAGGTAAGCAAGCATGGAGGGGCGTACGCGAAGCAACGCTCCACCGGTCTGGAGAGTGAAAAGAAGAAGTTCAAGGGGGGGAACGCATTGAAGCTTTGAGTGGACGCGGTCCCCACCCGACGGGCTCGGGTGGAAAGTACACAATGTAGATGCCGCGGGTGACAAAGAACCAAGCAATTTTTGTCGTTAGTGTTGTATTGTGTTGCGCTTTTGCGGCTGGCTGTGAGCAATCGCCTTTAATTTTTTATTTGCTACGAAAGGGAGTGTCCTTGAATACTTTCATTCGAATGTCCTGATCGCCAAACTCCCATCCCCCCCTATACATAGGTCTACCGTCATGTGCTGGCAATGACCACATTCGAGAGTGAAGAGGCGCTATTGTCCACGCGCACAATGAGAAGTTATACACCCTACACCCTAGTTCCTGCACCCTATCATCGTAACGTGGCTATTACCATTCGTTGAGTCCCCGCCCCTGTCGTGCTAGGAAGTCGCGGTCACGCCCTCCGCGCCAGTCGCGTCCTGCATTCCGCCACTGTAACCCCCACCGCCGCCCCTTGGCGACAAGCTGAAGGCAGTGTCGGTGTCGCAAAGGCTAGCCGCCTCCGCATTTACCTCAAAGAGTGTCTCGATCATCCACGTGCCCGATGTCAAACTCAACTCGACCAGGCTGTCTGTCGCCTGCAGCACTTCCAGTCCCCAGGGCTCCAGGCTGGCTTCCAACACGTCCACGCCGTCTATGTGCACGGTAAAGGCAGGGCTCGTAGGTGCAAGAGTCCGACCGTCCAGTATGACGTGGCCCCTGCTTCCGAGAGGGATGAGGATCGAGGTCAGGAGCCGCCGGCAAGAGGACTTGCTGGAATTGGTAGAGGGCCGAAGCTCTTTCGAGGACCAGGGCGGTGAAGCTTCCTCGCAGGGCCCTAGCTCCCAGTCCATGCGCACGCGCCCTTGTAAGGTCTGCAAGGACGTAGACACCTTGGTCAGGGGCATGCACGTCCCCAGTGGCGGCGCAAACTCCACCTCCCGATAGCCCGCGGCGGCCAGCGAGGCCGGGCCAGCGCGGACACCACCGAGGAACTTGTACAGCCATCCCCCAACGGAGCCTCCGAACATGACGTGGTTCCGGCTGTTCATCTCCGGCCCCGCCTGGTCGCCGTTCCAGAGTTCCCAGATGGTCGTGGCGGG
>NW_005803708.1:29686-37687 GCF_000240725.1 Microchloropsis gaditana
GCCCCCTGGCCTCGCACCAGACCTGTCACGTCGTACACTGAGTAAGGTACCCGTCGCTCGTAATCTGTCCAGCCACTCTCGAGCTCCGCGTCCGAGACGCGCCGACCATTCAGGCTGGCGACGTGATAGCCCAGGCCGGCGACTAGCAACACGGCGCGCTCCACCGCCACGTCCCCCACCTGCACCGGCGCCCGGCACAGATTCTGCCCAGAGCTCTTCGCCACCAGCCAGTGGGCCCCTGACAGGTCGTGCGTGACGTTCAGCATCCCGGTTACAAAGCGCGCGGCTGGCATGGCTTGGCTCCGGGCACTCCCGGTTCGCCGTCCAGTATCCTGGACCTTCAGTATCTTCTTTCCCGCCACATTCCTGGCCCGACCTTCCAAGGCTACATTCTTGCGGGGAACGTCGGTAGCGACCCACACCGAAACGGTCCAGTCGTAGGCCGTGGCGCTGCTCAATGCAGCTTGCGGGCTTCGTCCCACAGAGCCGAACACCACGTGACGACTCTCCATGCTCTCAACACGTCCAGAATCCCATACTACAGCACCGTCGGCATCGGCAGCCGTGACAATGATTTGAAAAGCTTGCTGATAGGTCCCTCGCACCGGTGTGCCGGCCCCGTTTGGGCCCTTGCTATTAGGTGAAGAGGAGCCAGATGCAGCAGTATGGATGGAGGAAGTCGAGGCACATTCAACTATCCAGCCGAATCGCGGGCTTGCTACATCGATGCCCATAGCTGGACAAGGCATGTACTCCACCCGTGGATTTGTGATAGTACATTCTGAGGCGTGAGAATAGTGTTGGGAAGGACGAAGAGATATGAGCCTTCAATTATGTGCACCGTCCATCTGGCAACATTATTTCAACGTGCTTGAAAGGCAAGTGTGGCGCAGATGACATTAAACACCCCCGGCCTAGTCCTGTTCTATTCTGCATTTCCTCACAGAACATACAATGCTCGTGTTGCATGCACACGATCTGCCACCTCCCGAGGATCCGACCCCAGGTCTCTGGAAAATGTTCTTCTTTCCCTTTGCATTTCCACTCACCGTAGGCTAGAGCGTGTCTGGACAATAAGCATATTAGGGCCGCTGTGGCAAGAAAACACAGCCCTGGCCCCATGGTTCTATAAATAGAGGGTTTTGTTTGAGGTGTCGTCAGCACAGGCCATGCCGGCTTTGTCGTAAAGAATACCTTTGGGAGGGGCATCTGGAAGAGAGCAAGCCCCATTGCAAATGTCTGCAACGTTGCTTTGACTAAATTTTCCTTCTCTAGGGCTAGAAAGGCTAAGAAAGTGCCACTTTTACACGATGTAAGACATTAATTTAATTACGATGCTGCGACGCCAGCGAAGAACAGTCTCTCGGCTTCAACTTGCCCCAGGGGGGGGGCACGTACAACAGGCACATACGTTATATACTTTCTTTTCTAGTTCATTCGGGACGCATTTTGTACATCTTGCCTTTTGTGTACATTATTACTAGTTGTACCAATGAATTTTACAATACTCTGGTCCAGGTTCCTAGGCGTTCGCACAGGCTGAAAGTATCCCGTTAAACATCTCCTCGCCCACATCAAATGATTCTCTCCAAAGATCCCACACAATATCCGCGTTAAGCAACGAAGGATCCCGCCAGTAAGTGTCGTTTACAACCAGCAGAAATCCTGCTGCCTCAGGGAATCCTGCGGAAGCGAATGGGAACGTTGTGTTCGCGAAACGCCGGGGCATGATGTACAAATGCTGCCCATTCATCAGCAAGCTGAAAGGAATATTTCGATCCATCAGCACATTGACACAATGTGCCGCAGCTTTTGCCAAGGCAGGTATGGAGCGCCCAGATAAGACCAGGGATCTGATGGGGTGGTAATTTGTCGGGATCACCGCGAGTTCCACGTCATCGAAAGATGTCGGACTCGGTGGCCACGTCGGCGCTCGTTCTATCGGCACGCGTCCGTCCAAGCCACCCGCAACTCTCCAGAACTGAAAGTGAAGGTGGCCAATTGATGCCCCTGCACCTATGGAATTAAAACCGACGCGCAAATTCGTCGAACGGTCGTCATCCCGTCTGGCCCCGGCCAGCAGCTCACTCGCGAAGGTCAAACCGACAGTTATCGCATCCAAGGACCTGGCAAGCCCCTGGGGGCGTTCCTCGAAGGGAAAAGGAACCAAAACGCCGGAGAGATCCCCGATGGGGTAAGGATTGATGAGGACAGCGTGCAAGTCGCGCGCATGCCCGCGCGTGGCCCTATCCACTGGCTCGCAGCTCATGGCTGTCGACCAAGACTCCTCTGCCCCGTCCCCCCCCTTGCTGCCCTCTTCGCTTGCATGCTCGTTCACCTGCAGGTCCCGGGCCCTTGGCGTTCGATACCAGAACATCACGTCCCTGGCCGGGGCTCCCAGGAAGCTGAAGGCTCGGGGATCGTAGGGCTGGGAGATGTTTCCGACGGCCTTGGCCGGCACTGAGACCGGCTTGTGGGAACGACCCGGATTCAGGTAAAGCTCGACCATCCAGGGCGATTTCGTGCCTTGGGAGCTGCGGATCCGGGCACCTGTCACGGTCGTGCGGAATTGGCCCGTCTTTTGCTTTTGGTCCCACCTGTGCTTGATGAGCCCTCCCAAACCCAGCTTGCGAGGGTCAAAGATTTCGCATCTCTCCCGCACACCTGCCTGTGGCGCAGAGATATCCACTCACATCAACATTACAAAGGCAGCTTCGACGCATGGGCTGAACCACTTACCAGTCCGAGAAGGTACTCCTTCACCGACAGAGGAGGCGAGGGTTGCGGTGGAATAAAATTGAAAGGCTTCTGGTACACGAAGACGTCACGGTCTTGCTCGCTTCCACGGGCTCCGTATACTTCAGCTAAAGTGCCTTCCGGAGGATCGACGAGGCAGGGCCAGAAACTAGCCCAGTCCACGCTTTCGACCGTCATCGGATCGTGGGGCCGGAAATGCACGATCACAACCAGCAAAGGCAGCAAGAGAAACGACATGGTCAGCACTTGAAACGACTTCGTGCCTGCGTGGATGGGTTAAGGGCGCAGTCAACATCAAGGAGGCGTCGAATTCCCAGGGCCCATGACGGCACTCTACCTCGTCGTGTAATAAACCAGCATGACTTTCTGCCTGCACGCTGATCTGGGTGTGGATCATCAGGCGAGACCGTCAAGGTCGTGGGGAAATTGACCCGGGACCGCATCGTCCCGAGCCTTCCAGCCTGTGGTGGAGAAATAAATGTCACGGGGGATTTTCTTAGTCGCTGCAAAGGAAACTGATAGTCTTGGCGACGCAGTGTTTTGGCCGGGATGGGAACACCGGGCGTAATCAGGTGAATCAGCGACACTCCTCTGAAGGCGTGGTTGCCTGACTATAGCCTTAACAGCCTGTGGTTCTTCATGCTCTCATCTCTTCCGTATATTCTATCACAGAGAAAAGGATTCGGTGACTGGGTACTGCTGTGCCCCTTCCAGGTTTCTACAGCTTTGGGATAGAGCCTTTAATTTTGCCCCTCCTCGCCAACCACTGGGTGCCCCGGACCAAGATATCACCCAATATCGGCCCTCGTTCAAAGCCCATCGTCGTGATCATTGCCACAATACATGTCAGCCCGCAAAATCAACCCGTTCAAGGACACCAACGTTCTCCATAGGCTTCGAGCCAAAGCTCGCACGGGATTCAAATCCCCGGGATGGGTCATGGCAGCCGTCACGGCCATACCGCCCTGCACTCCTCCTCCCCAGCCTCGTACGGTACGAACACCACAATTCTAGCCCCCAACACACGGACATACGTTTACATATTTGTCTTTTCCCTCATCCTGGCCGTGTATTACACCAGGTCCCCAATCTAGTCCTTCCCACCGACCGTCTCCTGGTTGGGTACGAGCGAAAGTTCCCGGAGGCGATGCAGGACGTGGTGCGGTCCGTGGACGGCCGGTTGGTCAATCGCAGTATGGTGTTTGTCCAGAAGCAGTACGCCTTCATCCAAGAAGGTCACTCGGAGGCCGAGGCTTTCAAGCTCACGGAGGCAGCCCTTGCAGAGGAGGAAGGCAAAGCTCTGAAACAGCTTGAGGAGGTGACCGCCCAGGCCCGCGCCACGGGCGCCATACCCGCCTTAAGCGCAATGGAGCGACAAAAAGATGGGCGTTGGGACCGCTTGCAGTTTTGGCGGAAGGAGTTGAGCTCTTCCCCGTACGAAACGTGGTCGCACGGGAAGCAAGCCTCCTTGGACCGGTGGCTGACTAAGGATATGTTGGAGTGGGAGCCGCACCAGACCCGGTATTTGGGGCAGCAACGCTTCCAGGACTCCTTGAAGGCTGCGCGTGAGACCATTTTCGCAGACATCGTGAAGCCTCTCCGGGAAAAATTGAGGACGGCGGAATCGGCGGCAGGGACGGCTCTGACGCCGGAAGACTTATACAGCTTTCAGCTGGAGCAGGCTGTGGGCGAATATCAGGAGTGGGAGGAGAAGATGCTGGCGAGGCAGGCGGGGACCTGGGGCAGTGAGGAGATCGCGGCCTTGCAGGAGTGGCTGGAGCGGAACCACGCCTTGGTCATGCCAGGCGTCCAGGACCCGCGACCACAGGTGGCAGGCGGGTTCGCGGACCAGGCGCGGAGACACGCGCGGGGCCAGGTTTTGCAATACATTGCCTTCCCCTTGCTCCGGCCCGAGTTCCAGAGCATTCCTTACCTGAGCCGTTACCTGGCCCGGGCTTTTGCGGAGGTGGCCAAGCAGGAGGCGGGTCGGGGGCTTCGGCCCATATTGATCTCGGGGCCCCTGGGGAGGCGGGAGGCAGATTTCGCGGCGGGCGAGGCGATGCTGAACGATGCTCTGCCCAAGCTGGTGGTGAAGACGTTCGTGACGGTGGCGGTGGAAAGGCCCTTTGCCTGGGAACTGATGCGGTGTCTGTTGACGGAGAGGATTCGGACGGCGGCGTCGGCGGCGGACTTGGAGACCCTCCCCGAGCTGCGGGGCTTGGGCGGGAGGGAGGCGATGGCCCAACACGTGGAGGGGCTGATCCAGCACCTGACGGAAGTCTTGATGACCCTGGCGGCGGACGAGGACACCTCCGGGCTCGGGCAGGACATCGACGTGGCCTACGGTGCTGTGAACGAGTTGCACCGGGTGGCGCAGGAATTGTTGCATGCGGGCGAGGCCGGGGCGGAGGGCGGGGCGGAGGGCGGGGCGGAGGCCGGGCACGCCTACGACGCGGCCATCGACGCCTACAAGCAGGAGCACCACGGGTGGGTGGCGGAAGACTTGGCGATCGGAGAGGCGCTCAGGAAGTTCGACCCCAAGGTGGAGGCTATGTTTGGGGTGGGCGTTCCCGAGGCCCACAAGGCCCAGGAGGCGGCTGTGGAGAGGAAACAGTCTCAGGTGTTGGAGGAGGCGGGGAGGGACTTCGCTTTCAGGAAGCGAGAAGCGGGGAGATGGGCCTGGGAGAGGTCTGTGGGCCTGGGGGAGGTGGACGAGTACGACAAGCGCTGGCTGAGGCGGCCTCAGAAGGGACGGGTGGCTGCGGAGCGAGGCGAGGAAGCGGGTGAGGCGGAGGATGAAGACGTCAACGAGCAGGACCTCGAGGACTGGCGTGTGGAGCTGGAGGCCTCCGGGTTGCTCGAAGCGCGCGAGCAGGAGAGGGCAGGGGAGACGAAGCCGGAGGAAAGGCAGGGTCCCTCCGAGAGGGCGCAGACGGGCAGGAGAGGCGGGCCCCGGGATGCCTCACGGTCGGGGGGGGGCATTGGGGGATGGGGTCCACGGGATGGGGGCGAGAGGGGCCGCGGGAGGGAGGCAAAGGAAGGTTTGGAAGGGCGAGGGGCGAGAGGAGGGAGGCCGGGACGGCGGAAGTCGAGTGGTGGCAGAGGCGAGGAGGGGAGTGCGTCGACCAGAGGGCGGGGGACAGAAGGGAGCGGACTAAACGATGGGACGAGGCAAGTCATGCAACAGAAGAAAGGGGAAGGGGGCGGGAAGGATAGTGTTAGGCGGTCGCACGGCCGGCGTGGAGGTGAGAACGCGGAGGGTGGAGGAGGTAAAGCTGGGGAGAAGAAGGAGTAGTGGATCTTTTCACGCAGTCTCCGAGGCATCCGGGTCGGATATATCGAAAAGTACAAATTCAGTACTTTAGAAAAGATTAAATTTAGTATACCTTTCGATTTTATGCGTCTGAAGCTCATGGTTTCCAAATGCGAATAGGATGGCTTAGATTCTCCTCGCTTTCTTGTTTGACGTACCGATTCAACTGGTTGATCAATGTTTTATCGGGCGAAAGCGGACAGTTGAGTCACAGTATCGTGCGTAAATATCTTTGATCTTTTTAAAGATTGCTTTGTACCTCTCAACAAGGTTAAAATGTTTTTGGAATGCTTCAACATGGGCCACTAGTCTTTTCCTGCGATTCGCCCGCATCTCCTCTACGACAGCGAGGGAGGGCTACCAAGGTGGCTTTCCTGCTTTAACGACGTCGCTGTCCCCCGTCAGAGGATACCAAACCACCGAAATCCTTTCCAATATATCAGAACTTATTTAAGCGAGGCACCGTGTGCTAGAGCAGGCTGCTAATTTGTCTCATGTGCACGATAATTATAACTCCTAGTTGCCAATCCTAACGCTTTCTCCCAAACGCCGCATTCCCGAAGTCTACCCTACAGGATGCTCACAATGAGGCGCGGACTCCAACTATTGGGTCGTAAGGCCAGCCGAAGCAGTGGAGGAGGACTAGGGGGTAAAGTGAATGCCACCCCCCCCACAGCTGCCTTCTCGTCCGACAGCTCCATTACGGTTGACCTCTCCAAGGCCTTCGACACGCACAGTACGTACATCGCCTCGCAAAATTTGCGTCCAAATGTCGTTATAAAGGATATCTTGCACTCAGACTAACATGGCTTCCGTGCACCCCAACAGATTTGGACTCGGCGCCTCCGACCTCGGCGACGGCTACCAAGGAGGAGCTCGTCGAGTATCTCCGGCTCATGTACACGATGCGGCGCATGGAAATCACCTGCGATACGGAGTACAAGACGCGAACCATCCGAGGGTTTTGTCATTTGTACGATGGGCAAGAGGCAGTGGCCGTGGGTGTGAATTCGGCTTTGGACTTGAATGATTCTTGGATAACCTCGTACCGCTGCCATTGTGTGGCACTCTCCCGGGGCTCCACGGTGGAACAAATCATCTCGGAGCTCTTTGGTTTCAAAGAAGGGACCGTGAAAGGGAAGGGCGGGTCCATGCATTTCTACAGCAAAAGCCACAATTTTTACGGCGGACAAGGTATCGTCGGGGCCCAGGTGCCTGTGGGCACGGGCCTGGCCTTTGCCAATAGGTACAAGACCCCGCCCGGGGAGAACATGCCAGTGGCGATCGCCATGTACGGAGACGGGGCTGCCAACCAGGGACAAATTTGGGAGGCGGCAAATATGGCGGCCCTCTGGAAGCTGCCCATGATTTTCTGCATCGAAAACAATCAGTACGGCATGGGAACTTCGATCGAGCGGTCCTCCTCCAACACGAAGTACTTCACGATGGGCAACCGCATCCCCGGGATCCGGATGGACGGGATGAACGTGGTGGCCGTGCGGGAGGGCATGAAGTTCGTCAAGGAATTCGTGGGCTCGGGCAACGGTCCCCTGTTCGTGGAGATGAACACGTATCGCTACCACGGACACTCCATGTCCGATCCTGGGACCACCTACCGGAACCGGGACGAGATCGTGCAGACCCGATCGACCCGGGATCCGATCGAGTGGGTGAAGAAGAACCTGATCGAGCACAGCCTCCTCTCGCCCGACGACGTGAAGGAGATGGAGAAGCAGATCCGAAAGGAAGTGCAGGATGCCCTGAAGAAGGCCAAAGCGGGGTCGCAGCCGCCCTTAGAGGAGCTGTTCAAGGACATATATTGCGACGATAAGGGAGGTAACCAGTACCCGCCTTACATCCGCATGCCCGATCGAACCAAAAGCCGGACATTTGCGTGAGACCCTCGGGGAGTAACGACACGGCGGCGGGGG
>NW_005803708.1:37697-39300 GCF_000240725.1 Microchloropsis gaditana
GCGGGCTGCCACGTCGGTCTTCCCCATGCGAGAGAGGACCTCCAGCATGTATTTCATCCCGATGATGCCAGTCGTGGCGTGGTAGCGGTGGGTCTCCACCAAGTCTCGGACCAATTTGTCGGCAATACTCTCCTGCAAGTCGGGTGGTACGGCCCCGGCCCACAGCGGCAGGGCGAGACATGTCTGCACGCCGTTGTCGTAGGTTCCATTGCGGTAAAATGCCCCATGGAAAGCCCGTGTGAAGCTTTGATGGTAGGCCAGATATATCTTTTCATCTTGGGTCTTACCCAAGGCAGCCGCCATCTCCGCCATTTGCCGTACATTCTCCAAGAAAGAGAAGGAGCCGGTCAAGTGCGGCGAGCACATGGGCACCCCTGGGAGGGCGCACCAATCCCCGTAGGACTTGTAGAGGTTCGCGAGGCCCGCAATCTCAGCGGCCACCAGAAGCGAGTCCAGATATTTGACCAAATAAGGATAAAATTCCTGGAGGACCAGGGTGTCTCCGGTGGCCGTGAAGAGGTAGAAGACCAGAGAGGGAAGGGCAGAGCCCCAGGACGGGTCGGCCGGACGCCCCCCGAAGGTGAACGGAGCCGTGTCCGCGATCTGACCGACTTCGTTTTGCGTGTCACAGATATCCCGGACGAATTTGATAAGTGTGGCCACCACGTCGAAATTGAAAAGGACCTCCTCCCCGGAAAGCTGAGCGTCCCCGAGCCACCCCTTCCGCTCGTCGCGCTGAGGGCAGTCCGTGGGGACCGACATCAGGTTGCCCCGCTGGCCCCAGAAAATAGCAGCTTGCAACTGGTTCAAGAGTGAATCGGAAAATTCGATATTTCCCGTGGGCGCCGCGTCGGACTGGAGGACAACGGCCTTGACGTCGCTGAGACGGGGCTCGTAGCCGCGCACTTCCAAGTAGCGGAAGCCGTGGTACGTGAACGTGGGCTCGTAAACCACCACATCCCCTTCCCCACGGCCAGACCTGCCGTCTGGCCCCTGGCCTTCCCCATACATGTACACGTCCGTCGCCCGCGCGCTGCGCAAGTTGTCCGTAGAAATCATACCCGGAACGGGGTGTGCGGTAATGCCCGTGTGTTGCAAGACCTCGGCGTGGCGTAAGGTCACGTTTCCCGTCCCTGTCCGGGGCAAGGAGATGGCCACCCGCCCGGCAATGTTCTGCCCGAAATCGACGACGAAGACCCCGGGTGCGGGTTCGCTCAACGACAGGGCCGGGAGCTCGGCCACGCGACGGACAGGGGGCATCTTCGGGGCCACCAACTTCCCCGGGGGGGGTGCCGGAGCGATCATGGCGAAGTCCCAATGCGAGTCGATTTTGAACTCAGGGGTGTCCCATCCTTGCACGCGCGACGCCCGCCTGGCGTCGAAGACCTCGCCATTATACAGAGAGTCGTAGACCACCGGGCCCTCCCCACAGACCCAGAGGGCGTCGTCGGCCCCCCTTTCCGAAGACACAGCGGTGCCATCCCCTTCCCCACGGCCTTTCTTCTCTGCTCTTGTGGCCGCGGTGGAGGCTAGGACCTCTTTCCCGTTCACGAACAACTTGGCAATGAAGGTCTTTCGCACGCGGGACGGCTCTCCCCCCCCC
>NW_005803707.1:0-39209 GCF_000240725.1 Microchloropsis gaditana
AATTGCTGGAAGTGGCGGCCATCACGATGCGACGTGGGTGTGGAAGACTCCGGGGTGTTGCGGGAGGAGCGAGGGATTGTGAGGTCCGTCAAGTAGCTGATGAGGATTACTCGCTCTGTCAAGTACTGTAGTACGTTTATATATTCTCGTCTGTCAAGGCGACGTGTCGCGCGGTGTGCCGAGGTCTACCGGGTGCGTGTTGCACGTTCGCTTCTCCTTACTCTTCGTATTATGCCTGCCTCGTGCCGCGGAAGACGCACAACGCGTTCGCGCCGGTGCGAAAGCGGTTGTCCAAGGACATACAGCACTGTGTTGTACAAAGTGTCGAGATGAGTCGACACTAGGCGGGTAGGATGAAGTACCGCATGAATAGTATGTGAAAATATTGGTAGATGAGAAATGACTATGATCGAACCACGCTGCATGCGTTTCCTTGGCCAGACTCTGATCACTGATTAGCCCTCCAGAAAAAGCAAGGATTAGAAACACACACACACACACACACACACAATCACATATACATACAGAGGGCTTGTGAAAACGTTTCCAGAACCATCTCGTGCGTAGTACATGAATATTCTCCCCTTCTCACTTGTTACCCGGAAAACTCGTCGACGTGTTCTCATGAAACGGACCGATCTGTTTTCGGAGTCCTTGAGCCCTCTCGCAGGTGTGAGACCTGCTTGTGTAATTGTTTCTTGTTTGTTCACCTCTTTCTGAGCAAGATGCTGTACCATGCTTACATAATATCCATGATTCAAATACCTAATGCATTTGGTGCGAATGAAAGTTCTGCTTTACGTGCTGGCTTATCAAACCGAGCAGTTCGCTGGAATTGGCCCATGGTCCATCTACCGTGATATCAAAATACGCGACTCAAGCGATACACGGCTCATTAAACATTCTAAGGAATGAGCGGATAAAATCGAGTCGCGCTGATCCTCACCCATATTCGACGCATCAGCCACACGCAGTGCCCACCAGACCTTCAGCTTTTAAGATCTCCGATCTGTGAAGATGGGGAAAAGACAAGTCTCGTACTTCGCGTTCTCCACGTCGCCTGTATCCGGTAAGCCGGCGGCTATACCCCCATCACTCATAGGCATCAGCACGTTGAACGCGCTCCGCGATGCCGAGAAGGTTGCGGATGCGGTGAAGCACGCTGTGTCGAGCGTTGTCAAGTACGTGGACTGCTCATCGGATTCCCAGAACGAGAAGCAAATCGGTAACGCACTTTCGGCGTTTGATCGGTCGTCCTTCTACGTGGGGTCCAAGCTGTCGTGCTGCGACGCCGCGCCCGAGGACGTGACCGAAGCGTGCAAGAGATCGATTACCGAGCTTGGCGTGTCTTACCTAGACAACTACATGATGCACTGGCCTGTGCAGTTGAAGAGCGATTCGAAACCAGTGTCATTGGATGATGGGGACACATATGAGCTTGTCCAGGACGGCGATATGGACTGCATCATGGCAACTTACGAGGCCATGGAGCGCCTTGTGGACCAGGGCCTTGTGCGCTCACTTGGCGTGTCTAACATGGGCATACGAACTTTGAGCGAGCTGCTGTCTCGATGCCGCATCCGCCCAACGGTGCTCGAGGTCGAGATGCACCTGTACCTGGCTCAGCCAAAGCTGCTCGAGTTTTGTCGCGAGGAGAACATCCATGTGGTGGCTAATTCGCCGCCCGGCAAGATGAGAAACCGACATCCTAATGACCCCTCGCTGCTCGATGATCCTGTCTTGCTCCGCATCGCTGAGGAAGCCGTGCGAGCCGCGCAGGTGCTCCTCCGCCGGGGCATCCAGCGCGGCAGGAGCATCACTCGCAAGACGCCGTCCCAGTCTCTCATGGACGAAAACAAGGACTTGCTCGACTGGTGCCTCTCACGGGACCACATGTCGCGCCTGGACGCCCTTGACAAGGGTTCGCGCTTTCCATCGGTTTTGCCATCCATGTGCGACCTTGATCGTGACTCAGAGAACTACGCGGGCGCTGGCCACCCCGTCTCGCAGCCACACCGCACTCCCTGTACCATGGACAAGAATGGGGGTTTCCGGAACCGATTCGAGCGGCCTGGAAAATATCTGAAAACGGATATCCTCGTGCAGCGCGGCGCCCTCTCTGACCTGGCACGCCTCGGTAAATCCATCATTCCCGAGGAATCGCACGGTTCGGCAAATTACCTTATCACCGACTCTGTCGTCGACGCGCTATACGGTGACACCGTGCTAAACGGCCTCAAATCTGCCGGCCTTGACATGACCAAGATCGTCGTCCCAGCAGTGTCTATGGACGAATCTGGCGAGCCGTCTACTGAGCCTAACAAGAACGGCGCCATATTCAACGCGTGCGTTGATCGTGTGCTGGGCAACGGCATCTCTAAGCACTCATGCATTATTTCGCTTGGGGGCGGCGTTATCAACAACCTGTGCGGCGTCATTGCAGCCACCTTGTACCGAGGCATCAAACTCGTGCACTTTACGACCACGACCATGGGGATGCTGGACGCCGCCATCGACTTCAAGCAGGCTTTCAACCATTCTTGCGGGAAGAACCTCGTCGGCGCGTACTACCCAGCCGACCTGATCGTCATGGACCCCGAGTGCCTCAAGACGCTCAGCAATCGACACATGCTCAATGGAGTTGCCGAGGCGCTCAAGCACGGCCTCACCCAATCGTGGGAACTCACGTCTGCCATTGTTGAACCTCTGCGCGGCGACTCGGCGCGCCTCGGAGACAGTAAGTACCTCGAAACCCTGTGCAAGGAAACCATAGAGATCAAGGTGCCGACGCTGACTCATTACAAGGAGTCCGACTTCAATGAAATGGTGCCCCAGTATGGTCACGCAGTCGCACATGCCGTGGAACACCTTTCCTGGGAGGAAGGTCAAGTGCCACTCCTCCACGGTGAGGCCGTCGCAATCGGAATGTGCGTCACTGCCGAGTTGGGCCACCTCCTTGGCCTTTGCGACAAGTCTGTCGTCGACCACCACTACGACCTGGTGGGTACCACTGGCCTGCCCTGCAATGTGCCAGATACCATGAAGGTCAACGATATCCTTCATGTCATGACTTACGATAAGCACTTCATGAGCAAGCCCTGCATGGGTTTCTGCAAGGAAATTGGTGTCATGGCAAAAAACAAAGATGGCTCATACGCATTCTCCGTCGAGATGGAGCCGGTACGTGAGGCCCTTCAGTTAAACATGAGCAAGTGAAGCCGTTGCGCATTACTTTGGAAAAGAAACTGTTCAACAGGCAAAAAAACTGGCTGTCTGACTGCCAGTGGTCGTGAAATTACCTAGGTCTTGTCGATTCAGATAAACAGAAATCGCGGTGAGTTAGTAGTATTTCTTTTCTAGGGATGGGAAAAAGCAGTCCTGATGCCTTCGCGGTCGAGAGGCTAGGAGGAGAAAAAGACTGTCGAGGTCTGGAAGAGTGTGTGAGCAAATGACGGTTACGTATTAACATTTAAATAATGAGAAATTTTTGAGAGGCACAAGTCTATGTCGACAGATGAATTCTGGTCAACAACTAGACTGTAGCCCTGAAAATGAATGGAGAAATAGAAAGAAAGTAAAGTGATGAAATCCGAAAAATAGATGTTTTTTGATACCAATGATTGCGAGGTGAGACAGCGACGTGAAATTGACGTCAAAGCCTTCCAGACAACATAGAGGAAATAAGGGATACGAGGAAAATGAAATGATGATATACCACAGATTTGTTCGTCCCTTCTGTTTTCTGTCTCTTTCTTCGCTCATACGTCATGAAGAAAGACTGAATAAGTCAAGATTACCGTGCCTGTAGAACCATCGCCTAATATCCCTCTTCTTCTCCTTTCTGACTTGTACTTCCGGACGCTATGCCTCATTATCGACCCACAGGTCCCGACTTCATCGGCAGCCCTTTCAATTGTCTTCCCAATGATGGACGTCAGCCGGAAGATTTAAGAATGGAGAGATCATGAGAAGCTACTCTCCTTAGATCAAGTCGACGACGGAAAGGCAAGGCAAGACGATCAGACACGTAGAGTAGGAATGAAGCCAAGTTCCTCATCTCATCGCGGCCTCTCTCACATCCTTCTTTCGTCCTCGCTTCTCCTCCCTCTTCCCTTGACTCCCTGCCTTCTTCTACGTGTCAACATCTGTTTTAGCCCTCTATCGTTTTCAATAACTTCCTCTCTGAAAATCTTTTATAATCCTAATTTCATTGGGTTCCCTTAGATATAGCGTTTATTGAAAATCTACTGTCAGGTTAGTAAGCGAGCACGAGAGAGGAGGAACAGAATTTAGAGAAGCGGCGGAAGAGATGATGAAATGACAACAGTGGGATCTGGAGGGGCAGATAACAGCTGGTTCGAGGGTAATTCTGACCAAAATCGCTTCTTTGGGGTAAGGGACCCTCGTTGACTGGACATAATCCTTCTCCCCTTCTCGCTCCTGCTTATTCTGTCTCCCGCTTTGCGCTGCATGGCGAGACTGTATCGATATATGCACGAGTCATCAGCACAGCGCCGCCATTTTGATGTGAGAAAGTAATGGTGCTTTCTGCGTGTCATAAAATATTCGTTAGGGCTGCTTCTGAAGCGGAGACGTGGCTCACGGCGAAACTTGGATATCCTTGACATCGCACTATTGCAATCGAATTTACGATCTCCCTCAGTGGAAGAAGGAACCAAAGTATAGACTACATCAAATCAGATTGCAGTCGCCTAGGAGGTGATCGTTGAGGGCGAAAAACTTTGATAGCCACAGCGACTCGGCTGCTGAGCCATCTGCTTCGGCGCCCAGTCATTCTCGCTCTATGCAGCGAGATACACGGGGAGAAGGAAAACGTGGCCGAGGGAATAAATCCAATTCTAACCCGTATCGAAAAGTTGCACCAAGTATCGAAAACAACGAAACAGGTATACGACTACCGAACGCTTCCCCCCCCCCGCTTCCTCTATCCCACCTCCACCCTCTCGCTCCATATCTTGTGACACTAAAGAAAACAGCCACGGTAGCGTAAGTATGTGGCGGGTGTGAATATCGCATTTGTTTCTATCCTCTTGCTGCTGATGCGACCTTGGTTGACAGTCTCCGCACATGCCCCTCTCCGCTGCCTGCAGTTAAGTTTCTGGCGCAGACAGATGGGACCTTAACCCTACATTAAATCGCATCATGGAGTTTTGCCGTAGATATGTCTTTGTCTAACAAGTTTGCTCCTAGGGCTACACCGCTTTATTACTTTTGCGACATAGAATCGACAAAGAAAAGCTCATGAACAGGGATGTGTGTCGGGAATTATCGAGGTCGAGGAAAATAATGTCAAGACCGTTATTCTTTGTAGTTTGGCTCACAACTTCTCTCATATCACTCTAATAGATAGTGGGAATGAGAAATCGCGAGTAGGGGGTTTGACAAGTACATGTACATCGAGGGGGGATCACACGCTTGAAGATAAACTCTGTAGGTGAGTTTTGGAAGGGGAAATAGTAAAAATATAAATTATAAGACAACTTAGAGAGGGAGACCCGTTCGCGTAGATTTGTCAACAGAGAGGGGCTCTGACCCATCCGTAATAAGGAGGTGAGGATGCTTGCGGATTGGCGGTACCTCAGGCTACGATGCTCACCATGAGTTTCCACGTCCCTTGGTTTGCACAAGCAATAAATTTGTCTCCCCCGAAAACAACGTCCTGCCAGTCGGAATCTGATGCGCTCGTTTGGCTCGTCCAAGACAGGCCGTCGTGGCTCGTCATCACCCTGTTGCCCGTACCGGTAGAGGATACTGCCACAAACGTCCCGTTTCCCCATGTCACGCCTCGCCATTCATTATCACTGGCGCTCGCTCTTGAGGTCCATACACTGCCATCCGGGCTTGTCATGACGCGGGTGTTGATGGTACCAGTACTGCTCACGGCTACGAACAAGTTTTCTGCGTAGGTCACACTTTGCCATTCGTTGATCGCCGCAGCAGTTTGACTCGACCAGCTAATGCCGTCTGAGCTTGTCATCACCAGAGTGCCAGAAGTGGCACTGGCGACGGCGACGAAGAGACTACCCCCAAACGTGACGTCCCACCAACCCGAATTTGCAGCGGCTGTTCTAGACGTCCAGCTCTCGCCATCAGATCTTGTCATAACCTTGCCGGTTGCCACTGCCACAAAGAGACTGTTGCCGTATGTGACTGACCTCCAAAACGTCTCCTCCCCAGACGTCTGTGAGCGATCCACGTATTCGCATCTACACTGGTTATGACCCATGTCGTTGTAAATCCGACAGCGACCCATTTTGAATCGCCATAGCCGATGCCAGTGTATGCGCTAGAAGTTGGGACGGTCTGTGTCTGACTCCAAGTTGCCCCATCGTCATTGCTGAATGCAATGCTTGAAATCGTAGGGAATCCCACATCGACGGCGACGTACGTTCCGTCGTGGTAGGCAACAGCATTGAGGTTCCCAGTGCTTGTGAAAATACTGTCCCACGATGATCCAGGACCAGGCGCCGGCGGGGCGTGGCAGTAGGTGAGGGGGTTGGGAAGGGAGTGGGCAACGCAGTGGGCGACGCAGTGGGCGCGGCAGTTGGCGTGGCGGTCGGCGACATTGTAGGCGTGGAAGTTGGTGTGCCTGTGGGCGTCGCAGTAGGCGTGGCAGTGGGCGTTGCAGATGGCGAGTGAGTGGGCGACGTAGTAGGCGACGCAGTGGGTGTCGCTGTGGGCGTCGCAGTGGGTGTCTCAGTTGGCGAGCGAGTAGGCATTCCAGTAGGCGTGACAGTGGGGTAGGCCGTGGGCATCGCAGTAGTCAAGGAAGTGGGAGAGGTAATGGGCGACACAGTGGGTGTGGCAGTGGGTGGGCAGTGGGTGTCCCAGTCGGCGTGGCAGTGGGCCGGGCAGTAGGCGACGCAGTGGGTGTCCCAGTCGGCGTGACAGTGGGGCTTGTAGTAGGCGACGCAGTAGGTTTCCCAGTAGGCTTGACAGTGGGCGTGCCAGTGGACGACGTGGTCGGCATCACAGTAGGAATGGTAGTCGGAGAAGACGTTTTAGGCGAGAGCGCTTCGTACACGTTGAAATCGGGATCGAAGATCAGGGGTGTGCACACTCGAATGCAGCAGAAGCACTGACTGGTCACGGTATTCCAGGTGAAGAGGAACGGTGCTTCTTCGCCCCCGTTCAGCGAGCAATATTCATAGCAAGCCTCCGGGGTAACGATTGACTGCAGGTATCGGTCTCCATCTTGGCTGAGAGCTATGATGCCTCCATGCCTGTTGATTCCCGGATGCACCGACAGACGACGGTCCTGAAGGGGGCCAGGCACCCCCCTTGAGAGAACCGCTGGCCCTCACCAAGGAGCACAAAAGGCTGAGTAGGATTGACGGTAGGTGCTGAAGTTGGCGCGCAAGTCGCGGCTTTTTTGAGTTTCGAGTATCGCACTTCTACGATGGCGGTTGGCCAGCGGCGTGATGCATGAGGCGTCTGTAGCATTCACTAGGTAAGCGAAAGCGTCCACCGCCAACATCTCAGGGGCACAATTGTCAGCCTTCACCTTGATACGAAAGCGGCGTACCCCTCCTTTGGATTTGATGATACAAAAGCAACTCCTTCCTCGTACAACATCCTACCTCTCTCATCTTTTCCTTATTGCTACATAGAAACACCCTGCCTCTCAACTTCAATTTCTTACGTCAATCACTTCGCTAACTTCAGCGCCTACATCGCTCATTTCTCATCATCTTCTTCTCTCCTCTTCCTGCAATTAGTATTCATCTTGACCCCTCTTTCCTCGCAAAGATCGTTGGAAACATTGCAGCCTCCCAAGGCCTGAACGATGGTTGCAAAGGAGAGTACAAGAGAAGCCGAGAGTGACCATGCCAACAAAACGACCTTTTCTGCGTCGCAGACACAAGTTTCATTCTTCCTTAATCATCGGATGCAAGCAGAGCCAAAATGCGTACCTTGAAAAGATAGTCGCTTGATCTCTCCCCTGGGAGCCAGATCGAGCGTGCAACTCCATAAAAACGTCTCGGTTCCTTTTCTTATGCATCCCTCTCTTCTTTTTGAGGCCCTCTCGATCTCCCTCCATTCCAGGAGGGAAAAGAGAGAAGGGCGAGGGGAAGGAAAGGAGGGGAGGGCGGGAGGGAAGACTAGCCGTAGTATCCCCCACGGAGACCTATTATTTTAGCTTCCCGTCAAAAAAAAGAGAGAAGAGCCCGCAAACGGAGGAGAGGATCGAGAGCAGGCCTACGAGGAGGTAGGAAGATAATAATAAGGGTGAAAAGAAGAAACTTAGGAAGGGGGGACAGGAGGGTGACAAGGAGGACGAAAGAAAGGGAGGGAGGGAGGGAGGAGAAGAGCAACGAGAAAATGGGTGGCCACATGCAGATTAGACGTCACCTTTGACAAACGTCTTAAGATCTCACCTGAATGTGATTGCTCTCTCTCCCTCCTTCCCTCCTTCCCTCCCTCCTTCCCTCCTTCCCTCCCTACCGTACTTGTTGTCGTCGATGGTACTTTTTCGCTCTTTAGCCTCTCCCTTTCCCTCCCTGTCCCCCTTTCAGAAGCTACCTTTGATCTCCAGGTCATGCCAAGACAGGTTTGAGATGGTGGCACAAGCGGAAGAGGGAAAGACGGCATCCGTCACCATCCCTTATGCTAAACAAGTTCTCTTATTCTAAGTTTAGCCCCTTCTCTGATCCTATCTTTTATCCTAGCCTTTAGCCTAACCCTAGCCCTAATCCTAACCATGACGAATCAGGTTTCTGGCCAAGGCAAGAAATTAATGAGGGCCACGTTCCTTGCAAGAGACTGCTAATTGTGCTCTCAACACGATTAATACATTAGGGGCAGTTTTTGCCACCCTACCATTCGTTTACGTGATATTATACTAACTCAGGAACTATTTTGTGAGCGGTAGTTTGATGCGCACCGAAAACTTTCTGATGTCGCGAGTTGACAACAAGATGTTGCTCTCGCGCTTCGGCGACAGACCCAGGTATAGAAGACTAGGCAAACTAATGTGCTATTTCTCAACTTTGCAGCACACACTGGCTCCGAATTCATCGCGGCATGATCAACAGGGTCGCGGGTGTGGACGACTTTGGCTTCTTCTACTCCTCACCGATATTATTGGAGGAGATTGATTTCTTGTAGCGTGGTTTCTAAGGGCCCTGCAGGCGAATTACTATCCCCCGTCCGGACAGAACCCGGCCTGCCGTGTAGCCAGCCTTACAAATACATGCAGGCGGCCCTTTTACAGGGCGAAAAGAAGCAAGAAATGGTCCCATCTGATCGTTACAACGTAGCATATGGTACGTGACGGCATGGACAGGTCTAGTATACTAGAAGAAATGTGCCCGTTGGGTTTTAGAACCCAGGGTTGGAACCATAGCTCCTGGAAAATCATCCATGTCGTGCCATCAATCGACACATTTTTTCTTTTCCGGAATGCATGACGGTCGTCACTGTGCCCAGAGGAGTTCTCCTGAAATTCAATCTTAACCTCACTCAATTTTCGCCACTAGTTATATTTTACCTGAATGGAATCGCTCAGCTATACCCTTGGAACGGTACGTATCAGACTTTCAAGAGTATTGATCGAAATTTACTGGGGTGTTTGAATTGCTTCATAATTTCCATCAAATCTCTAGATCACGGCACCTAAAGACATCTCGGTACCCTCACGACAGCCTTCATTACCGCCGCGCCTTATTTTGCGCAGCGTTTCTGTGGGACGAATAGGCAGCATGACTTTGAAAATTGTGCGTCTTAGTAGCATGCTAGTTCTCATTACAATAATGTTGCTTTTTTTATTTGTCCCAATTTGCGTAAGTGCTCACCATGGATAATGGCCTGTCGTGCCCTCGCGCTCGCGCTCACGTCCCCTCCTGTCTGTCTATCTTCTTCGCGGGCAGTCTTTTCTCTCACGTTCATGGCAACCAACTTGCTGTTCCAAAGCTTGCTCGTGCGGTATGCCAAAACTGCCGGTAAGTGCAGCATCACCTTTCGGATCGTCCTGCCGCTCGCTCTTCTACTCTCGATATTCGCTGCCACCGCGGTATTGGTTCTCGTCAAAGATGCCTCCCGGGACGGAATGTTCAGCTTCACTGCCTTAAGCGTGGCACTCTGCGGCTTCTGCACCTCTGTCCTCCAGGCGGCGATCTTCGGCTATGCGGCGGCTTCCCCCCCCGATACACGCAAGCCATGATGGCGGGACAGGGGCTCGCTGGCCTCATCGTGGCCGCAGCAGGCTTGGCCACAGCCGCGAGCAGCCGAGCCAACGGTGCCTGCGCTGGTGTGCATCTGACGGAGGAGGGACCCGGACAAGGAGAGCAAATGGCGGCCTGCTCGGCTTACCAGGAGATCGACTACCACGCCTTGGCGTACTTCGGGACGGCCGTGGTCATATTGGGGGTCTGCATCGTCTCCTTCCTTTACCTGGAGCGCTTGCCTTTGGCGCAGTTCTTTGTGGGCTATAACAAGCGCCACGTCCACAGCCCCAGAGGAGCAGCGGGTGGAGGGTCCAAAGCGACCTTGGGGCTTGGCGGCAACAGGAGTGGGAGCGGCAAAGGCGATGACGCGTCAGTCGTGGAGAGCGGCCTCCGTGCCCTGCCGATGGCGGTGCGTTCCGGAGCCGGAGGAGAGGGGGCTGCGGATAAGGAAGCGGTCGGTGTCGATGGGGAACAAGGGGAGGAAGCCAGCGACGAGGAGAGCAGTGTTGGTCTCGTGGGGGTGCTGCCCAACACGGACCCCTGCGCTCTCCTGTCCCGTGTGGATTCGTCCTTGTCACTCTTGAGCGCCCATGGAGAGGACGAGCGAGGTGACGGCAATGAGGAGTCAGAGTCGTGGGGGAACACCACACTGCACGACATAAAAAGCTCTGTGCGCACGCACCAGCACGTGTCATTTCTCGTTCTTCTTCGCCGCCTTGGGTCTCCAGGCCTGGCAGTCTTCCTCGTTTTTTCCATCACCCTGGCCCTCTTTCCATCCACCACGGTACACATCGTCTCTGTGCGACGCTGCCAAGGCAGAGGGGTCTTTTATGACCAAGCTTTCGTCCCCTTCCAGTTCCTTCTCTTCAATCTGGGCGACTGGGGAGGTCGCACCCTCGCCGGCCACCTCCCCTCGCCCTTTCTTGTGCCCGCTCACCGATTGAGCTTCTATGCAGCGGCCAGGGTAGTATTCTTGCCGCTTTTCTTGCTCTGCAACGTAGACGACTCAGCATTTCCTATAGTCTTTGCGGCGGACTGGTGGCCAATGCTCTTCATGCTTTTCTTTTCGCTCAGCAACGGCTATCTCTCATCTTTAGCTATGATGCGAGGGCCTGCACAGCTGACCGTAGATCAGGCAGAGCGAGGTGGGAACGTGATGGTTCTGTTGATGACGGCTGGTCTGAGCGCGGGGTCTGTGCTCTCTTTTCTTGTTTCGGCTGTAAGCCTTAACAAGTTCTAAATTTCGGGGTACATATATTGTCGAAAGACTCTGTAGATATGAAAAATCCAACTCATGACGAATATAATGCCCAATGAAATTTTACAAACGCTTTTGTAGACGGTGTTAAGGTGGAAATGCACAGCAGTTGTAGGAATTGTCAATTTCTACCTGGTTTCCATCGTTTTATTGGTACGTCTGTCCACCACTTTGCGGGGCAAGTTCACCACGCAAACCAATCATATTTTGTTGATGAATATGATTGATGGCAAACTGGCCCGCAATATAGCCACATGTCGGGGACGTACCACTTCCATGGTCCTTTTTGCGGACGCACGGTGGCTGAACCTCCTCTATCCAACAACTTTCTTGAACGAGCACCTAAAATCATACTCTGTAGTAACGATTTACAGGATGAAAACAACTAGAGTCCTGTATTTCTATACTTTTATTGCCATACAACCTGGCATCAGTCCTTGTTCGCGATTTTCCTAACATTTCTCCCCCCAAAAAGGCTTTCTTCAACAGGTGCTTACACATCGCCAAACAGTGCCCCCAGCGGCTCTACCTTCAGCTCTCACGAAATATACGCACCCCGCCTAAAATAACACAGGAGCCATGAAGAGTAATCGTAAAGCCATGGCCATCTCATCATTAAGCGTGGCGCTGTGCACGCTATCTCAGTCGGGATCTCGTATAACGGATAAGAAAGAGGCAATCCGCTTTATTACAGAGACTGTATCGGACTCCAAACGCGCCGCTGCCTTAACGAAAAAAGGGCGATGGGAGGAGGTAGTGTGGTCAACTCTCATGTATGTCAAGCATGAAGGACGGAGCAACAAACAAAAGCGTGCGCAACAAGAGGACGTTGGGCTCTTCCTGGTGTCGGTTGTCCGACGGGCCCCACTCCGGGAAGGGGCATGGCCCCTAGTTCCCCTTGTCGAGGCTCTCGTCACGGATGCCCTGCTGCGGATGGACCAGGAGGCTACAGTTGGGAGTGCCTTACAACTGCTAGAAATATTGCTGAAAGAGGCCAAATATTGCGAGGGCATGAGTCGGGGCCTAGCAGAGCGATGCATGCAAAGATTGATGCGCTCTTTGGAGGAGGACGATGAGAGAAATGGGTTGGACCAGACCTCCATCTCCCGCGCGCGGTCACTCGCGAATCTGATAGCCAACTATCGCCGAGACTTTGTCCTCGAGGGCGACAGATCGGGCGGAAGGGAATCATTTTTGCGGGGCGTGGTGCGCTTCGCGGGCAGGTGGGCGGGGCGGCACGGGATCGCCGAGGCCCGCAAAGCCGGTGTCAACGCCTTCCCGGACGTGGCAGAGGAAGTGCTGGCCACCATAAATGCCTTGCTCCTCAAGTACGGCGTAGATTGCGCCCCCCACTTGGCCATGGGCGGCCACGACCAAGATATGAGCTACGGCGAGGCGGTCCTGAGCCTGGCACTCCAGTGCTTGCCCAATCTGCGGGCCTCCAAGATTCCCACCTTCTTCGAACACGTCCGCCTCCAACTCCATCTAGCCCGCGCTCGGCTCGCTTTTGCACACCCGTGGCTTCTGGATGCTGGCGATTACATGGCGCACAATCTCGACAACGTATGGGAGGTGGTTGTGCAGGACTGTCTGGTCAATGCCGGCCAGCACGTGCGGGCGCACGGTGCTGGCGGGAAGAAGGGTAGAGAGGAAACCTGGGTGCCGTTGGAGTATCGAGGGCGTTTGAGTCTGGTCCTGGCAGCGGAGGTTTTGTTCGCGATACGGGCTTTGAGAGTGACGTGCGTGGACGGGCAGGAGCCCCCCGGAACAAGTGTGGCCGTTGAGAGTGGAGAGAAGGCACGCGGAGGTGGTGAGACAGAGGTCTTGCGCGGAGAGGAATGTTTGGATGGGGATCAAGGGGGTGGAAGAATGCGTGGACCGGGGCAGATGCGGAAACGGCAGCGGCTGGCGAGCAGCAGGGGGGAAGCCGGGGTTAGCTCGATAGCTCGGGAGGCCGGATCGGGCTCGGATCCGGTCAAGGAGGACCCCATGGGCCGCATATACCACGTCTTGCGCATGGCTTCGAAGGGGAACGTGGGCAGCAGGGAGGATAGTGCCAGGCTTGGGAGACGTGTGCAGGCAGGTTGTCGGGCGGGTTTCTCGGATGGCGACCAAGTGAGGTCACACGGACAGGCCGATGCGAGCCTAGCTACTCAAAATCCAGGCTCACAGCCCACCGTCAAGGGCACTCAAGATCGAGTAGACGGGGGGGTTGGCTCTGGGGGCGCGAGGGTGAGTGTCATTCTGGCTCACTTGCAACTTTTGGCCGCCGTCTTGGAGAACTTGCCTTCGGGCGGAGAGCTCTGGGTGCTTTGCGAGACTGTCGAAGGAGAGGGCTTTGTGGAGCTTGTAGGCGTACTGGAGAACCTGTTGGTATCACGACGGGAAAGTGTGCTTCTCCTGTGGACCTTGGTGGCATTGCTCGCACTGGCTCACGTCTGCACTCGCCGCCCGATGCCGGTATTCCCGTCGGCCCAGCTCGGTGCTGCTTGGGGTCGAGTCCTCCATACCATCCTCCGTCCTGATCTGAAATGCTGGTCAGCTACAGGCCGTCTAGATTCTCAACGGGTAGGACTGGGTGACGGCGTTCTCCGACTGCTAATCAAACTGGTAAGCCACCCTATTCTCCTAAGCGAGGCTACACTAGCGAGAAATCAAGACCTACTGTGGAGATTGCCGGCGTTTCAAAGCGTGCAGGACTCTTTGAGTGCCATAAATTTGTTGCATGCTTTGCTACAGCGGGGGGAGATATCGGACGGCCATGATAGTATAGCCTCAGTTTTTTTTGGGTCCACGGGTGTAGTCAGTACGAGTGTGCCATGTGTTTTTTTGGACCACGCCCACCTTTCAAATGGTGGGGTACGTGGAAATGGAGAGAGCAGTGAAGAAAATGAGAACCTGCTCAGGAAAAGGCAGATGATGCTACCTCAGGCTCGAAGTCGCGCGGAGCGCGTGAGCGATTTTTTAATGGGATTTCTTAGCCTTCAGCTCTTCCGATCGCATGCTTCGATCATAGATCGGTGTCGAGCTATTGCTCGGGCTATGGCAGCATTGGTGGACTTAATTGGGGCTTCTCGCTATCGACTGCGCACGGTGACTGATGAGGACGGTACGCAAGCAGAAAATTGTGCGTTACCCTGGACAGTGGAGTCGTCATTTGCCGTCGGAAAACTGAGGTGGTCTCTCTCGAGTCCCTGGCGAGTGCTTGCGGAAGAAGAAGGGAGGCGGCGCAAGGCTCGGTCGTTAGGAAGTCACACTGAAGCCGAAGGAGGGAGTAGTCTCGATGAGAGTGGGACTATTCGACATTTCTTTTGCATCCACGGAGAGCGCAATCTATGGCGAGACCTGACAAGGAGTATCGATGACGCAGGGACAACGTTTCAAACGGGAGCGACTTTCTCCACGTCTGGTATGGCCTCAACAAAAGCAGCCGCTACAGGATATTCCACAACTCCTACTCGAGGCTTCAGTCCTGATCTACGGGGTATTACGGTGCCTAGTGCCTCTACTAAGACAGCCAAGCTCTGTTCTGCAGGCGGACACCCTTTGCGACGCCGATGCCACGGGCGGAGATTTGAGGAAAATGATATTCTCGGTGATGCGAGGGCAGTCCAAATGAATAGAGTTGCAGTGCGTGCTGTACGACATGTGGAGGCCTGGACAGAAGCAATACGCTCCTTACTGTTTGGAAGCAGCGCGCAAAAGGGATCTTTCAGTCGTGAATGTATGGCTTCCACGAACACCCAGGCTCAAGTCAAAAATACTTCGATCGCTTCAAATATTGACGGTGTGCATATTTCCTGCTATTTATTGATAGAAACGCTTTTTCTTCTCTTGGCCGTGAGAGTGGATGAGGCAACGGTTGAAGCAGGTGAGCTAAAGGACGAAAACGATTCTTTGGACGCTGTTGAGGATGAACAGCCTTCTGACTGTTCACGTGTAGTTCTCATGACTACAAGAGTTGAAGAATTACTGGGAAGAATGCAAGATTGCTTACATTACCTATCGTGGCCTGGCATGGGAAAATGCGAGGGGCTGTCACGCAGTCAGCGAGGACTTAGGGAAGAAGCTGAAGGGTTTGGAGAGAAGGCGGTTCCAGGGGCAGTGGCAGAAGCGGGAACCTTGGTGCTCGACGTGTCTAGGTCTCTTCTTGAGGAGTTGCCTCTTACTTTCGCGATCGATGGTGTGGGGGGCTTAGAGAAGACTGGCTTGTGGGTAGAAAGTACCGAGGGCCTGGGTGGAGGGCTGTTTGGAGAGGAAAAGCTGCCCAGAGGAGCACACGACGTGTTGCGTTTTTTCCGGAGCCGTATTGATGAAGCGTTGAGCCTAATACTTCCTGAAGGGTCGGGAGAGGTAATACATGGAAACAGCTACGATGAAACTGATATTGCACGTGGGGAAGCAGACGAGGAAGGAGGGTATTTGAGTGATGGAGAAACATCTTCATCGTTTAAATATCGCCATTTAAATTCAACCTACAGAGATGAGGATGACCTGATGGCTGATTCCGATGACGAGGACGAGGTAAAGGAGCTCTCCTATGTAGCGCTGGCTTCACAGCGACAACCGTTGACACAGCATCGCGGCAAGGGTATCAGAGTAAGGATGGGCCATGTTGAAGGAAGGCAACTGCGTCGAGAGAATTGTGCGTTTGCCTGGGAAATTTCAAAGAACAGCCCTTTCTCGGCGCGCCAATTAGCTGCTTGGGCCCGCCTAGCCCTCGTTCTGAACCCGACCAATCCGTGCGCATATCGGTATATCAAAGCCGCAAGCTCAATCTTGCTTGACGACCGGGATTTGGATTTAGCCAAATTATGGTTTGAGACCTTATTCCTCATGGCAGATCCAGAGGACTATGTTCAACATTTGGCGGAGCTTCAAGGATGGGTCAATCACGACCCAAGCGCTGTTGCTCTGTCTTTTGAGAGCACCGCTCGACGTGAGGTAACTACAGGGCAAGAAATCCGATTGAACTGCCTCTGGCGACTTCTTCAGCAGCTTTGTAGTCGAAAGAGTCCAAGCTGGTTAGTGGAAGGGCTAGGTTTTGTACAAGACCGCCTGTGGTCCTCTTTCACATTAGTTGAAAGGGAAGAATTGAGCTGGTACAACCGATGCATGGAAACGGATGCCAGACATGCACTTTTTGAAGCGTCAAATGCTGTGCGAGGCGATGACGGGACACGTAAACTTTTCTTGACCTGCTTGGTACACAGTGCTCGGCATGGAGACAGTGAGGTCCGTCTGTCCATGTCCCGCGCCTTGCCTGCAGTCTTTCTCGTCTACCCCAATAGCCTGAGTGTTTGGGAGCAGTACCGTCGACAAGGTGTACTTTCGGGGCCGGGAGAGGGTCCAGACACCAAGGATAGGGCGAGTACTGGTTCTCGGTCCCATGTAACATTGTCGCAGTCGACTCTCTCTACTCTACATGTCTTGCAGCGCCGCTTGGGACTCTTGATGGCCTTCGGCACAGCAGCGCAAGCTTCCCACAAGGTGACGCGTTTGGCCATCCTTACTCTCTGTCGATGGTGGGGTTCACCAACCGGAGCAATGACTGGAACACACAGCAAAATTGCGGAGCTGCAAGCAGCAAAAATGGTGAGACCCATGGTGGAAGCCGTGATTTCCTCGATCGCTGGTGGACTCGAGTACCCATCGGTGGCGGCATTATTGCGGGAACACCTTATTTTCTTACTGCACGAATGGCTCGTCGTCCATCGCTTACCATTATTAGATTTTCCCCTACACATGCTACTTCTCGACCCAGAGAGTGGAGAATTTCCTTTGGGGGAAACAGAAGACGAGTGGAGAGGACATGGAAGAAGAGCCTCCAAGACTGAGGAGGGGGAAGAGGACGTGGGTTCAGCGGGAGTCCCTGTATGTTTAAATATCACTGGTGCTAGATGCAGTAGATTTAATATGCAATATGGCGATGTTACAAAAGAGCAAGAAGCTCTCCTTCAAGCTTTCGTCGGAAGCACGCTTTCCATCCTGGTACCCATAGCATGCCTAGCCTCCGGGGGTGATCCTCCGACGTACCGGTTGGACCTCTTGGACAATCTGGCACTGGCCGCAGGTTCCCTGCATCGGAATCAGAAGAGGAAAGCGACGTCTCGTGCGTCAAGGAAGGATGAGCACGAAGATCCGACGATGTTCCGGGAAGGCCGCATTGCGAGCCTCATAAGTGCGTATATAGTGGAAATCAAAGCCCTTGAATTTCTGCTTTTGAGCGCATCCACCGTCCATAAGAACGCTGGACTTCAGCTCGCTGATTTACAAGGCTTTCTTCAAAGGTCCTTTCCCAAAGCAGGGGAAGAAGAACTTAATAGTAGAGCAGGACTCGACCCGGAACGTTTTCCGCAGGATGTAATAGTAAGCATGTTGGATTTACTGAGCACAGAACCACCTCTTGCTTCACTGCCCTCTGGCGCGACAAGCAAGAGCGCCCTCTGCAATCTTGAGCCTAGTGCCTTAGGTCCAGCACTTCAGGCCTTGGCCGAGCGTATCTTGGGGGCATCACGGGTACGTCGCACTATTAGCAATAATGAGCGGGGAAAGGAAGATAGTGACGTAGTGGACTTGACGGAGCTGTGGTCGAATTGCAATCCAGTGGAGCTTTTGTTCCACCTTAAGGTTCGTCTCGCGCAAGCATCAAATCCTGTTCGCGCTCAACGCCTTCTGGAGGTGACCAAGGAATTACTAATGAACCTCGGACCAGTAGCTCAGTCTCCAGCTGCGCTGCACGTGTGCATTCACCTGATGCTGTGGGCTCTGGAACGTCACGCATTTGCCCTCACACTCTCGGTGCTAGATATGCTAGAGAGCTACCTAGATGCTGTTTTGGATCATAGGAGTGCAGATGGCCACCCAGTCGGGGCCGAACGTTTGCGCGTGCATTTAGGCGGCCTGGTAGTTTCGCTTTTTACAATATTGGTTCAATTACGGGTCTGCACACATCGACGTCCGAGCGTGGGGGGGACGGACCTGCATGATGATGATGTAATATCGGAGAGCTCATTGTTGATGTTACCATTGCACTTATTTACCCCCTCCATCAATGAGCGGGCTTCTTCGTCATTCGTCCTCACCGAAGATGAGACGGGAGCTATCGCAGCAAAAGTAGTTTGTATCCTGCATCGCTTGATAATACAAGAAAGCAGTCTGAAGCGTTATATTTGTGACCTCGATCCTCTGCCTAGGCTTACCATTGGCAGCTGGTTTCGGGAGTCGGATGCGTTGGAGCATACACTGGAGGAAGTTCGCGTAGCTATTGTGCGGGCTACAACAAGTGCCACAATAAAATGCGGCACAATAGACCAAGGGGAATCACGTCGACAGCTTATTGCTCATGCGAAGCGCTTTACCGTCACATTGGCGCGAAGTGCTGGACAGGGTCGTGCGGGACAATTTACCCGCTTGGTAGCCCTCCAAGCGTTGCTGCACCGCTTAAGTCCTATCCAAACTTCCGCAGATGATCTTTACCCATCTCAAGTGACTCCTTTGGATCCTGGACCAGAGGTCCGCCGCCTCTTAGTACCTGCATTGCTAAGCTTGTGTCGACCTCGGGAGTGGGAGAAAAGGTCCCTTGGTGGAAGGTCAGATTTATCAGGAGCCTCGCACAGGTCCGGTGGCAGTGGCACGGAGGAAATATCCATTCGACTAGAGGCTGCCCGTGTCTTGGGAGCTCTCGGTGCAGTCCCACCCAGCGAATTAGTTCTATGGGTACCTGCAACTCATATTGACCAAATCCATGGAAACAAAAGTACAAGCACAAGCAATTGGAAGAAGAGATCATTCGGCGCTGGCTCCTCCCGTCGCTCCCTAGGTGCTTCGTTACCTGCACCTCCTCCACTTCTCCTGCCCGCAACACCATGCGAATCTATTGTGGGCAAGGCACTAAAGATTCTGTTGGGACTTTTGACAAGCTCGGACGCTCATGCTGTACAACTTGCTGTCCTAACCCTTCGAAGCACATTGCTTCGGTCAAAGTACGACGAGACAAAAAGCCAGAAGGAAAACAGCGACTTAAATGCAGACTCTGGTCGAGCTGTACAAAATTTTGAGATACGGCCTTGGATGAAAACGATTTGGAAGTCACGACAGCACGACGCGGTCTTTGACGAGCAAGAGGCGGCCTTGTTACAGTCGTTCGAACGGTCTTCCACCAAGAGTCGCATTCGCGACACGGAGGCATCGTACCGATGCGATGTAGGGCAAAGAGAAGCATTCGCAGCGTCGTATTTGGTGTCTTCAAGCGAAAAACGGCTTGAAACTCTCTTTCCCAATGCTATTCGTCCAGTTGATGCAACTTTTCCGCGTGCTAACAACAAGTGGTGCAGTCGACGGATTTGGGACCCTCGTCGGCTACCGTACGAGGACTGGATCACACAGCTAGTTTGGACGCTGGCACAGGAAGTTATGGTTCGAGCGTCCGGGCGAGAAATCGAGAATCACCTCGACAATTGCGAACAGGACGAGAGTGAGTTGACTACAGTGCGCCGATTTCTGATCCAGTGTAGTGGAACCTGCCGAAGTCAGCCGGTGCTGGCAGAGGTATTGTTGCCCGTTGCATTATTCTGTCTTGTGCGACTGGAAAGAGATTGCTCGTTGACAGCAGTGAATGCAAGACAATCATTCAATACGCGCGAGAGGGCAGATCAGCAGCAGCAAGGAGAGGACGAGGAAAAAATAACACGCGAATGGGTCTGTCAGCAGCTGACGCGATGCATTCGACTGTGCCTTTCCCGAGCAAGCCCCCGTCCATCGCAAGCCTTAATTAGCGCGCTGACTTTCCTTCGTATGCAAAGCATCCATGAAGCTTTGCAGGTACGCTTTCCTTCTTCTCCCCTTGTCGGCAAATCTGTTCGACGCAAAAGCACTGAACGCACCAGTCCTTCTCCTGCTCATCTCGAAGCACACGAGGCTGTTGCAGCTGTGGGGGGCATGATGGGCTTGGGGTTGAACAAGCTGGAAATAGCGCGAGCGGCGATTCGATGTGGTGCGCTGACTGCAGCGACACTTTATTTGGAGCTTCACGTGGAGGACGAACGACAGCACGATCAGCTTCAGGCCCGTCAATCAGGAATTCATGAAGGAGCACACGATGGGACGGGCAGAACACAAGACTACAGTCGCTCCGTGGACCGTATAAGCAGAGGTATCTGCATCAGCAGAGGCAAAAAAGGTTATGGAAAGCAGGACAAATCCACTCTGTTATTGGGCGAGGTCGGGGAAGTCGAATCCCTTCTCCTTCGTATATCGGGTCGTCTCGCGGAGCCTGATGGAGCAGATGGTGTACAAGAAGGTACTGGCCTTGAAGGGAGGATGCGAGCGGCAGCTGCGCAGGGAAGCCCTGATTGGCGCCAAGCTTTGGCAGAGCATGACTGCCTTCTTCAGCGTTGGCAAGGACAAAATGCTAGCAGAGCGTCCCATAGCTCTACCTCCTGTTCGTATTTTCCGGCGAATGATAGCAAAGATACTGCAATTTCTGCGGGATCGGCGATTGCTCTGCAGAAACTGGATTTAGGCCATGTTCTGGACACATATTTGGCTGGGCTGAAGACGCGTACGGACATCGGTCATGAAACAGCTTTACGGGAGTTGGAATTTGAAACCTCATGGCGGGCCTGTCGATGGCAACAATTCCCTATCGCGAATTATAATCAGTCCTCCTTATCAGCCCTTTGGGGTCCAAATGTATGTGTGGCTCGGCATCAACCATCCTTACTGGCTACTACAGCACACAATTTTGGGAATACAGCCCTGCCTCTGAGCCTTGATGACGATCAATCAATTCAAGCTTGGCATCAAGAGGGCAATGCTGTGGAAGACCTAGCGGGTGGGCCGTCTCTGAGTCTTCTACGACGACACCGCTATCATGAGCATATTCATGCGGGGCTGCGAGCCTTAGCGGCCGGAGACAATGCAATTCTCTCACAAAATCTGCGGGCAGCGCGTCTAGGATTGCTTAGTTGCTTGGCTGAGGAGATAGCCTCAGAACCTAGTCGCTTCCTGTCGCCTGTCTTAGCCCGTTTACAGTCGCTACAGGAGATGGAAGAGGTGGCAGCCCTGCGAGCAGTTTTTACCTGCAGAATGGCGAAAAGTAATCATGCGAGAGATCTGCACGCCGCCAGTCTGCAACAGCTATCGGGGCAAGAAGATTACGATGCTATGGCTTGCAATATTAATGCCACATCCTCCTATTCTGGCATTCATAGCAGAGAAAAAGGGCGCGCGTTGATAGATATTTGGCAGGCACGGTCGCACGGTGCGATTGAGGATGACTTCGAGCTTGCCGAACCGGTGCTGGCCGTACAAGAAGTGCTGATTCGAGCGCTTTGTCCGCCCTTAGATTGTCATCAAGCGCTTGTGCGTCATGCGCAAGGTATAGCCGCAGCTGCGCGTGCGGCAGGAAATTTGACCATCGCGGCGAGTGTGATGGACAGAGTGGAGAGCCTTCTACTTGCCCCTGGTGCTAGCCCGAATGGAGTATTGACAGTGGAGCGCTGCGTCTGCAAGCTTGAACAAGCCCGTATCCTCTGGGCAAACGGGAAAGGAGACCTTGCCATCCGAACTGTGACAGCTCTGGCTCCTGCCTTGGAGACTTTGGACCAAGACGTCTCTAAAAAATGTTCAGATGAAGCCAGGGTACGCGGATTGGAGATTCAGGCTCGACAACTAGCGGGGCGGTGGATGGCGATAGCCCGATCCGAAAGCACGCAACGTATCATCGACGGACATTTACGGCCCGCCGTAGATCGAGCTGGTGCAGATGGAGGCACGCCCGCGCAGCGTCGACAGGCTCATTTGACACTGGCCGATTTTCTCACTGACTTGTATCAACGTCGCTCTGAACGTCTGAAATCTGACGAAATGGTACGACAGGCAGAGTTACTGCAGCAGCGTAAAGTGGAGCTTGAAGTCAGGCAACGGGAATACGAAGGGGTTAGCGAAAAAGATCCGAAATGCAATGAACTCAGACGGCGAATTGGAAGCTTAAAGAAAGAGTTAGCGCTGGATGAAGCCGATTTTAAGGCACAGGTTGACTCTTTATCTGGGATCCTTCTTGATGCGTTGAAGCATTTCAGACAAGCACTGTGCTTTGACGGTTTGGTGGGAGGTGGGCACCGGCGGAAAACTACAAAGAACAGTTGCGAAGGTCGTCCTGTCCTAGCGAGCGACTCAGAGGCAAAAGAGCACGAAGAGGAAGATGGCTCGGGATGTGGAGATGATGATGACTTGGGACCCATCTTCAAGGTTGTAGCGCTTTGGTTCGATCCAGTCAATGCAGGAAGCCTTGTCGTGAATGCAGAGCTTGCCAAGCTGGTTTTAGAGATTCCCACTTACAAGGTTGTACCATTGATATATCAGATTTTATCGCGATTGGGCTCGGGTACTCGTGAATTCAGCAGCGCTGTAGAATTGCTAGTTTTCCGGACTTGCAAAGAACACCCCCACCATACCCTGCTCCAGCTTTTCGCTCTTCGGCACGGGAAGACGCTCAATTCGGCTGCAGCCCGAGAAACCTACAATCGTATGGCGCACCTGGAAGAGAAGGTCCAAGCAGCGCAAGGAATCTTGAATCGCTTGCTGTCTAGTGGTTGCCCCGTCTTGGCGGCTCTCGTCACCAACACAGAAAAACTTCTTGACGGGTACATCAAATTGGCTTCGATCAAGCGCACGCAGGAGATGAAGCAGTCCCGGAACCTGTCTTTTGTGTCCCTTACCGCCGAGCCGGCCGTTGTCCGTAGTTTTCCGGACATTCTGCGACGTGGCGCCGAAGGTCCTAGAAGCGGAACTTCGAGCAGCGGCGTCACTTTGGCAGCCTTACCTGCCGTCTTGACCAAATCACCGCCGTTGGACCCGATGGCGAGGTATGACGCTGAGGATCAGGCATGGGGGTGTTCCACGCATGTGGTGCGTGTGGAGCGATTTGAATCCCGCTTTGCTCTCGCCGAATCCGGACTAAGCAGACCTTTGATAATTGCTTGTCTGGGTACTGACGGCCGGCGATACAGGCAGGTTTTGAAAGCGGATGACGTGCGCTCGGACGCTATCATGATGCAGGTCTTTGAAATGATGAACACTCTCCTTTGTAGGGACCCTCGGGCCCGGCGCCGCGCCCTGCATATCCGCACCTACCGGGTAGTGCCCATGACGCCTGAGTGCGGCGCGCTCGAGTTTGTGGAGGACACCAAAACGCTTGGAGGGCTGCTGGTCGCATCAGACAGTTCCTTGGGTCTGCATGAGCGCTACAATGGGGAGGATGACTTCAGCTCTCGGGAGTGCCGGGAGCTCCTGCGAACAGCTCGGACAAGTGAGGAGCGGCGAGACGCCTACCAGACCATCACTGAGAATTTTCATCCTGCCTTCCGTTTTTTCTTCCTCGAAAGCTTCCCAGACCCGGCGGTCTGGTACAGAAAGCGCTTGTATTACACCCGCTCTGTGGCGGTGAGCTCGATCGTCGGCTACGTGTTGGGGATCGGGGACAGACACGCCAGCAACATCCTCGTGGATCAGGCCACGGCAGGTCTCGTGCACATTGACTTCGGCTACACCTTCGAGCAAGGCAAGGTCCTACCACAACCAGAGACGGTGCCCTTTCGCTTAACGCGAGACTTGGTGGACGCCATGGGGGTGACGGGCACCGAAGGTGTCTTCCGCCAATGCTGCAACACGACCATGGCAGTGCTGCGCCAGCATGCCCCGTCGTTACTGACTATATTGGAAGTCTGTGTCCACGACCCTCTACACAGCTGGATACGTGCGGGTATGCCTGGCGTATTGGCCATGGAAGGTGGTGAGGAGGCACGTGCGGGCGTCTCGGCGGTATCGGGCAAAGCGAACTGTGTGAGCGGGGGAGACGAGGAGGAGGAGGAGGAAGGAAGTGGACGGCATCGTCGCGGTGCGGCCCACAAGGTGCTGGGCTTTGAAGAGCGGAAAGCATGCGAGGCGATGCGGCCCAACAGCGACGCAGAGCGAGCCTTGCTGCGCATTCGGCAGAAACTCAAGGGATACGAAGACCCTGGAGGGGATGCAATGAGTACCGAGGGCCACGTCAAGTACCTCATTTCGCAAGCAACGGACCCGGATAATTTGTGCCGTATCTTTGTGGGGTGGAGCCCATGGTTGTGAAAAACGATGATACTGGTAAACTGGTGACAATGTAGAGAAGCAGCTGTTCAAAGTGGTTGATGTACAGAAAGCAAATGCACAGTAGCAAAAGGTGCAGTCGCAAAACATGCGAAAAATAATTCTTGAGGCCCTATTTGTTTCATGGCTCTCCAATATGTGTACAGCGAAGCCACTTTCAATATCTGCGCTTGCACAACTACGTGATTTTCTGAAGGTGTGGTGTGATAATATCAAAGTGCTTTGTAGTCTGTTACTCGACCACAATGAAGCCCAGCAATCGAGGCTTGTCTGAATGTTTCGCGAAAGTGGATGGCAGGACCATTCATTCGAAGCTTCTCTGTTGCTATCTTGGAGACATGTTTAGCAAGGATCCCCCTTTCCACCAAATTAGACCTCTAAACTATCCATGCATGCGTGCGGGAACCGTGTGCAACATTTTCTGCATAAGCTGTGCCCGTTTTCTTCACTTATAAGATTTTATGCGTCCGTAGGCAAGTAGCAGAATACAATGCTGCGCCAAATCTCCCTTAAACCGACTTTCCAATCATATAACCTCCTGGTAACGCATCAGGTGATGCCATGAACTTTAAATGTTGTGGCTCACAACTGGCCTAAAGCGTCCTTGTTTTTTTCTTGGTGATGATAGAGCTTGCATATTGTGAAGCCGATGAATATCTCGTTCCGAATATCCACATTTAGCGCGAAAATACCCTTGGTTACTGTCTGCTCTGTTCAGCACGCCATTGAAGGGAACCAAAATTTTGGCCTGAAAGAAAGGAATACACATTTGACCAGAATTGATCGATGCTGTGAAAGGAAGAGGTTCCTCGTACATTTTGCAATGTGCTGGCAAGGCGCCTCAGTAGTGCGTGGTCCATGAATAAGACAGTGCTGCATTTCCCTGCTCGCCGAGGTGGCCAGACGCCCTCTCTCGTTGATGTTGCTCAAGCGAGCCCTCCACCACCGCAGAAGAATCCTCTCGTATCTAAGGCACTAGTAAACACCTCCACGCACCAGAAGTTGAGCCATCAATGCCTCACGCTTTCCGTCTTCCATCTGTCTGACAGGAATGAGCCGATCTTCCTCCTCGTCTTTTTTAACCCTCGTCGCTTGTCTCGTGCTTTCCAGCTACAGCGCATCTGCCTTCATGTTACCGCGAATTTCCTCTTTAGCCTTCCAGCGCGTGGGACCCTCGGTTGCGCGTGCACCCGCCCATGCCGCAGGCCGTCGTATGATGCTTTCCCGTGGCCTGGCAATGGCGGCCAACCCTCAGGTGAGCGGAGGTTGGGAAATCTAAAAGAAACGCGAAGATACTTGGCGCTGTTTTCCAAACAGTCTGACTAAGCTACTTAAGAGTTGGAATCGCCTGCCAAAAAGCTTCGATTTGAACATGCAGATATAACTTCAATTTCATGTCGTCTCCTGTATGGCTTTCTCGGGTAAAGGTGTATTTCGACGTTGAAATCGGGGGCGAGAAAGCTGGTCGTATTACCATGGAGCTCGCGGCGGACGTGGCTCCCAAAACTGCGGGTGAGTTTCTGCGGGACCTCTCCGCCGTATAGGTCACTGGTTGCGTCGTATAGGTCACTGGTTGTAGGCTGATGTCCCCTCCCTGTTCACCCGGCAGAAAATTTCCGGCAGATCGCCACCGGTGAGGCTGGTTTCACGTACAAGGGGTCTGCCTTCCACCGAATCATCCCGGACTTCATGCTCCAAGGTGGAGACATCACCCGAGGAGATGGCACTGGTGGCCAGTCTATCTACGGCCGAACCTGTACGTCACACAGAAAACGGAATTGGATCCACCGCGAAGCATTTGGAAGAGTCTTTCTCGCTCTAGGATAGCGCGGTTGAAGCCCGTTCATGGCCCTCCTTCTCCTCCCCCTTCCTCGTTTTCTTCTCTCCTCGGACTACCCATCCCTATACCACAGTCCCGGACGAGAACTTTACGCTCAAACACAAGGGCGTCGGGCTCCTGTCCATGGCCAACGCCGGGCCCAACACGAACGGCTCCCAGTTCTTCATCACCACCGTCGAGACTCCTTGGTACGTATCGGGCGGTTCTCGTCGCCTCCCTCCCCTCTTGCTGCCTTTTCCCGCTCTGAGAATGGCATACACCCCCCCTTATCCTCGTGGTACCTTTTCCTTGTTCCACGCGACAGGCTGGATGGCCGGCACACGGTCTTCGGGCGGGTCACGGAGGGCATGGACGTGGTGCGGAAGGTGGAGGCGGTGGGGTCCCCACGGGGAACGCCGAGCAAGAAAGTGGTGATCGTGGACTCAGGAGAGCTCAAGTAGACGGGATGAGCATGGGCAGAGAGGGCATTGATTAAGGGGGGGGAGGGAGGGGCGTTCAGAACTAGTGTCGGTGGAAGAAGCGGATCTAGAAAAGGAAAGTGGAGGGTGGCGCGTCACTTGCACTGCATCGACAATGTGATGGACGCGAAGCTTTACCTCACTCATGTGCGGAGCAATAAGGGACACAATAAGGGACACAATCATTCCAAAATCTTCGACAGGAATGAATTCTGTCAGAATAATCCGGCACGCTCTCAAGCGGTGCGAGGTCTTGGTTCTTCATTCCTTTATTTCGTTAGCAGCCTATTTGCCTCCATGTAACCCGTGCCACCCCCCCGTCATGTCCCCTTCCTCCCAGCGTCCACCATTTTCCTCAGCTCCTCCACCTCCTTCCGCTGCTTCTCCAGGTTCATGCGTTTCTGCTCCTTCTCAGGGTGGAAGTAGAGGACCACCAAGTACCGACCGCAGACATTGAAGCCATTCAAGTGCTCAAGTGCGTCCTTGGCGTCGTAGATATCTTCGTAAATCACGAAAGCCTTCCCTCGATTTTCGTTGGCGGCTCCAACGCGGATCTGTCCGTGGGGTGTGAGGAACATGAGAGCGGTCCACCATGGCTGTCTTTCCGTTTCTTTGAAAGAAAGGAAAAATTGCAAGGTTGCATCCAGCATCTCCATCATGTTACCGGGGGGGACGCAGCGTAATGTCATCCCCAGACATATTATAAGGTGGGAATGAGACGAGAGACTTAAAGCACTCCAAATCTCTTTACGATTGCCTCCCAGGCATTACCTGTCTTATCGGTCCATATTTGCCAAAAATGTCGTAAAGTTCCTCGGAGGAAAGCTTGAAGGGAAGGTTACGAACATACAGCACGCGAGTCACGTCTGGAGAGAGACGGTTCCGCTGCCGAAAGTTGGCGGCATCCGCCATGATGAAGGCTAGTTGCCGCGAACCGAGACCTAAGAGTGCAAGTAGGAAAATAAATAGCGTGAGGGGACTCGACAATGCAGAGGGCTTGACATCGATGTGAGTAGCTAATGTGTGACCAAGCCGGTGTCTGTCGCGCCATGAGGCATGCACCAGTTGAGGAGCCGGAGGTCGGATAGAAAGGGAGGCAGGTAACCACGTGATAACGGGGATGCCTCATGCGTGCTTCGGCCATGGATACAATGACCGTGGCCCCGATTCACGACAGAGACTTCCACCCTAAACTCCATCCCGGCCACAGGGAAGGAAGACGAGACTCTGAGTGCTAGGCATAACTATGTGAAGAAATGTCTTCCCTCAAGTCCTCCGTCCAAGATGCGTAATATCTCATTTCCCCTTCCCAGTCGACGACGTCGCTGCTTCGCGTCTCCTCTCGCCGAGCCGCAGCATCACCAGACACGTCCACAAACCGCCTCCACGGTTGTCCAGCCTGCCTGCAAACACACCGCGGCATTGTCGAAGAAAGCGTCCTTGCGATTGTCACGCGTCTCATCGTCCTTTGGACATTTCGCGGCACCGTGGGATCGGAAGGCTTTCCTGGCTCGCCTGTCCCCACGCGAGAGTCTGAAGAGCGAGTCCAAGCCCGACGCCAGCAAAATGCAAGCAAAAATGCGTACCACGACCTACTATTTCGTCGTTTTAGTTCCTATCTCCTTAATCTGGATAGACCATCCTTACCTTTTAAATTGCATTTGTACCCAAAATTCAGGCATTGCACTGTCAATAGGCATAAACTACGTCCCAGCGAAGAAATGCTCGCGCGCGTCTGTGTCCTCGTGGCCACATTTTTTGTGATGTTTTCTTCATCTGCATTGGCTTTTGTCGCCCCAGCTGTCCGTATGACTGCGCGGAGCGCTGGAGCGCTACGTATGATGGCTGCAGATGCTGGCGAGAAGGCTAATGTGGCGATTGTGACGGGTGCCTCCCGCGGAATTGGCAAGGCTTGCGCTCTCGAACTTGCCCAACATGGAGTGAAAGTAGTGGTAAACTACGCATCTTCCGCCGACTCTGCGCTCGCCGTGGTGGAGGAGATTAAAGCCTTGGGCTCGGAGGCTGTGGCTATCAAGGTAAGAAAGTCTTCGTCGGAGCGATATCAAGGAAATCACTTCATCACTGAGTATTCCTCCCTAATTTCTTGTCCCTTCGAAGGCTGACATGTCCAAGCCGGAGGAAGTGGAAGCCCTCTTCAAGGAGACAGCGGCAGCATTCAAGGACCCTGTCAACATCCTTGTCAACAATGCCGGAATCACCAAAGATGGTACGCGGTACATTCAGAATGGCTGGTGTTTAGGAATACGTGATGTTGCAATTGTTTACCTTCCACAATTTCAACATGACTTCAAAAATACTTCGGTGTCTTGTCCGAGCAAAGGTGTACCTTTCGGAAGTTTACCCTCCAATTTTCACTATCGGCCTGCTCTAGTCTGCCAAGCTGATAGGGCCAGGGTTTGGCTCTCCCGCTCCTGCTTTTAGTTGTTTCCTCTCTCACGTCCCACCTTTGTACATTCGTGTGCTACCTCCCTCCGTCTAGGCTTGGTCATGACGATGAAGCCGGAAGCCTGGCAAGCAGTCATCGACATCAACCTGTCGGGTGTCTTCTACGCCTCCAAGGCGGCCGCCAGCGTCATGCTGCGGGCCCGACGGGGCCGCATTATCAATATGGCCTCGGTCGTGGGACAGATCGGCAACCCCGGACAGGTATCCACATGCTACGTTTACCGTCCTCGCGGTTTTCAGGGTTGTCTCTTTTTGTCGACACCGACACATGTCTCTTGATTCCCGAGCCTTTTTGATTGTGACCCGATCCTGACAATCGAGAGCTTCATTATGAAGGCTGTGACGCAATCTATACCACCTTTGGTGCTATACACGCTGTGATCATTTGTCTGTTGCCTCTTTCTCTGAACTTGCGGTACTCTACTTCTCTTCTCCCCAGGCAAACTACGCGGCGGCCAAGGGCGGCGTACTCGGTCTGACCAAGGCGAACGCCAAGGAGTTCGCTGCGCGGGGCGTGACTGTGAACGCCGTTTGTCCGGGTTTCATCGAGAGCGACATGACGGAAAAGCTTGACTTGGACGGCATTAAGAAGGCGATCCCTCTAGGGAGACTGGGCAGGGCCTCAGAGGTGGCGGGCATGGTCCGGTTTCTGGCTGTGGATCCGGCGGCTGCCTACATTACTGGGCACTCGTTCGACGTCGATGGAGGCATTGCTATCGGTTCTACTTAACCGAAAATCGAAGTGGAAGGAAGGAGGGAGGCAGGCTTTGGTGTCGATGACAGCGTAATTACGGTGAAGCGCGAGTATTGTTGCTTGCAATGTATGTGTGATATGTGTCTTGCATGTGTGGGAGTTCCATGAGAACGGCAAGGAAACCTCGAGAGTGCTAACATTTTAGGAGAGCGGTGACGCGGAGGTGTACTCTCCCCAAAAGTCACTCAAAACTTCCGAACTTCAGAGTATTGAGACGGCGATGATCGTGGGTTTGCAATCAGTTGCTAAAACAGGCTCGTACACCTCGATGTGATTTGGTCTATCGCTTCTCGGCTTCGGCGTTTTGCTTTCTTTCACGTGTCTTGTTAGATCAGAGTCAACGCCGTGACGCGATAGTAAATAGTGTAATGTGTGCGGTGATCAAATTGTGTTAAATTGTCAGGTAGAAATTAAGTGTAAAGTGATCGTGGGATTAAGGAACGAATCTCCTGTCATGCGTCAGTATCCTTGACTAATATTCAGCTCCAATCAAGCCAGGCCGTCAACTTTTATTTATGCGATGAGATCGTTGATTTCGAACGGACGCTACATATGTCGAAGAAGAACGCGGAATGCACCCTCAATCGGTGGCAACAAGCAAATGCAAGCACTTTGTCCGTATCAAAAGTCTCCTAATTTTTACAACATTAATGCGTCGGATTTTTCTGAGCAGTACATTTCACTGCTCTTCTTGCCTCATAGCCTGAAATACCTGTGCATATCAGGCGAAAAAGGCGAGGAGTTCCATCTTCTCTTCATAAAGCCCGACTTCGGGTAAAACAGAAATACTTGCCCAGAGCTTAGCAGGGGAGCTCCACAACATGAACGAGGAAATAGAGGGAAGATGTTTAAATGATGTCCTTCACACTCACAAAATAAGGATGCCCGTAACTTGCGATGGACGGGATGCGGGAAAAACCTTAGATACTAAACATTTCTTACGCCTGAAGAGCACAAAAAACGGATTGACCCTCATGGCCTTCCTTTTCATATCGAAGCGAATCGAGTACTGAGCATCCCACATTCAATCAGAATGTTGGTATCATCAAGCATAACACGCATTATGAGTCCTCAAGACCTTGCTGGAGTTAACCAGCTCGACCATTGTACTTGAACGCAGATCATGATATTGTTGTAGTTGCAAGTACAATTTAGCGCCCAACGTAGGAGGGCTTCACGGTCTATCGAGCAACATCATTTTCAGAAAGACTTCGGGAGTGCGTTCAAATTTTCGCCTTACAGCTTTGTAGGCTTAAATATGGCGACGAGACTTATCGCCGACGTTATAACATGAAGTCAGACTGCTTTCAGAGCGTAACCAGCAGAATGCTTTTGGAGGCGACGATAACTGTGAAATGTCGGTGACTACCTCGCGTAAGCTTAGCAGTAGAGTCTAAGAGACAGAATAACAAATGATGCAAGCACTCGCCTTCCGTCACGATTGCTTTTTCTGTAATATGCGTGCGTGCGTATTGCCGACAGGGTCGATGAAGTCCGGTGGCGAGTTGACATGAGGCCCGCCCTCTCATGCCCTCCGTCGCATTCACTGAAGCAGCACTCCTCGGTTGACGGTATCCACAGGGAAGGAGAGGCAGCAGATATCCCGTCGGAGGGGAAACAGGTGATTACCTCTTTCTCCAGGGGAATAAGGTACCTTTCCCTTCAGTCGGGTGGCCCGTCGCCTTCAGCTGGCGGGTGGTAGCCGCGCTCTTCCTTCTGATTCCCCACGAGAAATCTCGTTCTTGCTTTTAGAACACACTGTGCTTCAAACACCAGACGTCCTCTTACCATCGATTCCATTTCCGAAACGTCGTTCTCCTATCTACGAAATAGAGTGCCTTCTATTTGCCGAGTATCCCACTTTTTTTTCTCTCGAGTAAGATCGGTGCGAATTCACGATAGACCACCGTACTTTAACCGCGACGCTCGGGAATTTACCATCGGAAGAACGGAGATTTCGCCGTCCTTATATGCTGGTTGAAAATCAAGCATCTGATTGCATGCCTGTCCTGGAACATAATTCAAAGGAGGGCTCTAGGCATCAAGTATTAAGTGCATGTAAATTGACGCCCCGTCCTAGCGACCATAGCCGCTAGCAGCGACATACATACCATACAGATCTGCTCCTCGCCACTCATTAGCAACACCCCGCACTCTTCCAACTGAAAACATCGTTCTCACCTTTGCGATAGCTAGTACCTTCAATTGTAGCCGCGTTCTTTCTATTGGTTCCTGACGGCTTCTTCAGAAGCATCATTCCGACATTTACGACAGACAGTGTCTTTCAACACTAGCCGAACGCTTCTTAAAAGCAACATGATTTTTATTTCTATGGCTGACACTGCGCGTCAAAATTGGTGCTCGGGGAGTTTCCCATATTCCGGGGAATCGAGGGTTTTGTGTCAGAGAATGGCACTTGAAGATATGACTGTCAGGCATATTTCAAGAGGTAGGCATCAAGGTTCCAGGGCGTGCGAAAGCACGTCCCTAGAGATAATAGCTGCTTGCAGCGACTGCAACAAAGCCCGCTTTTTATAAGAAAACCCTCGATGACAAAAGCTGTGGTAGGTGGCAACACTTCACATTCTTTTCTGGTTCCATTAAGCATGGCATGTGCTGCGCACATGCGCGCCTGACCTTCTGATCCCTAAGCCTAAGCACCAACTCAATTTCTTCTCGTCGAGCGAATGAAGACAGTATCGAGGATTTTTCCAATACTGGAGACTTCGTGAAACCATGCAAACTCTACAGCTATCTGTTCGTATGTTCTACCCTTCCTCCTGGGTCAGCTTGCCTTTGCTTGTTATTATTGATTGTACGTCCAAGCTTACAAATATTTCGCGATCAACGATCATCGGAAGTCTTTTCACAGATGCTTCTTTCAAGAAAGACAACGGCACAGGACAGCGCTCTTTCATCCTGGTGGACACTAGCGGGTGAGCTCGGTGTGCCCAGTGGACTTGAACAGTATGATCATTGCGCCCTAGCTGCACGCAAGTTTGCGCAAGTCGCCGCCCAATTGAAGGCTGTGGGGAAACTCCAGCATGACAAGGCCCTCGCAATAATGTAAGCGACCGCGTTAGTATGACAGATCAGGTGGCTGTGGCGCTCGTATGTGAGGTCAAGCCTTGTGTACCCTGCGTGCGTGCCCCTTTCATGTTCCTCCTTCTGCTCGTATTTGTCTCCCAAGATTAAATACAACAGCACTGGTCTGACGTCTTAAGATATTTCTGCTCAAATAAAGTTACTGCTAAAGCTCAATAGATGCCGCCTCTTAATTAATGTCCGTATAAACAGCCGCACGTGGGAAAGGTGTTGTGAACTGAATAAAGTAGATGCCACTTGTGGCGTTACGAACCTCCTCCTGCGCGTACTTGCCTCTCCGACTCCCAGCGGTGTCGATTGCATTCCGCAAGTCCAAATGCGAACCGATCTGTCTTTATGGTTGCTCTCAATAGACAAGCTTATGGAGCCCAAGAATATGCCTGCTACTGTGCGTAGTCTGCGAGAGGAAGCAGTGTCGATGTCATGCGGCTTTGTGCATGCACATGGGACCTTTCGTGTATGGACAAATGACAGATTCTCGGCAGAGTACATGAGCACAGAGAAGGTGAACAACTGGCTGGCGGACACAGGTCTGCTGCCGTTTTTTTGCTTTGGAACCATCTTCTCTCCAGCGTCGCGTGACAATTTCTATGAGTACGTGGCTGAGCATATGCTTGCGGATAGCTCAGAGGGTCATACCACGTCGATGGTATCAGAGACCGTGGGTAGAGATGGTCGGCTCATGAAGAGACTTGTCACGATCCGGTACGAGATCTTGAACGGAGGGCAGAACTCATACTTCGCCATGAATCTCCGTCCACTGGAATATTCTAATGCAGCTGTCCACGACTCTATTGCTACCTCCGTGTCATTCTCTTCGACTCTGATATCCACGCCCCAGCTGTCATTGTCTCCAAGATCAATGAGTCGAGCGCGAATCGATGCGTTCTTAGCAGGGGGAGAAAAAGGAGGAAAAAGGATGGAAAAAAAGAACGAGGAGGCTGTCGCAGATTCAACGACGGAATATAGGGACTCACAAGAAAATTGCGTACGAGACGCCGCCTCGGGCGAAGGTGAGATGGTGATCGCGGCGAAAAGGGCGCGGCACCATGACAAAACAACCTGCTCTGGCTTCCGCCGCATCATCTTTGTAGGCCGCGCGTGTAGTGAAAGCCACGCGCAGGCATTGCAGCATCTGCCAGAAATTCTTCAACCATCACTGGGGCAGGCCAAGATTTCATCAACGGACTGGTTTCCTTGCTCAGGTGAGAGGGGCGATTGTAGCAAATAGTCATGTGCTAATAGCATTAACAACGATCACTGTCGCAATGGAATTTCACGAGCCAAGTATCAAAGCCATTTTTACAGTGAGAAAATTTTCCTCTCTGAATGCCGTCCGACAGGTGGACTTCACAGAACGACGCAGGAAAAAAAATCGTTCGGAAGACATCATCCTTCTTATGACAGTAGCCATGGGTCTACAATTTCCGATACCGTATGTAGTATAAATACACTCACCTCTGCTGCGGGCTCGACCAGCCTCAAGCATAGTATGAGGGCATTTGAGCGCGACGTGTCCAAAGGTCAGGCGCCCGCAATTACTCAAGCATCTGTATCGCGAACTGACACAAAGCGGCAGCCACAGCAGCAGCAAAATGTGCAGCAGCAGGAAGAGCAACTATACTATCGTAATCTTGCGAGTCAAAAGCACCTGTGGCCTCCTTCACCTAATGGCCGTTTGACACGGCTAAATAGACCGCAGTGTTGGGTGACATGTCAACGACAGCAGCAGCATAAGGAGCGCTCAGTGCAAGCATCTGCGAATCAAGTCAAGAGCCCTAAGCAGTATGGTGCTAAATCGGAAAAGCACTTGACGCCACAACAACAGTGGGATATGGCCCAAAAACAACACTACCAGCTACAATACCAGCTGTCGCATCCAGCAAAAGCATCCTACGGTCCAAAGCATGGACACAGAACGTCGCGAACAAGGGTTCATCATCAGTCTCTTTTCCAACGACGGTATCCACAGCCGCCGCGAAACGTTCAAACAATATCTTGCGATGAAGCAGAAATTGATAGTGCGTCCAGTAGCACGTCCTCATCTGCATCTCTCCCTGGCTCGCGATCATTTTCCTGTTCTTCGGATTCCACTTCTTCGTCTGGCTCAGGCTACGAGAAGTTCCGTCTCCACCATTCGCAAGATCCTGCCGCCCAAAATCTTTGTGGGACCGGTGCGTCCCGAACCTTCGACTCTCGTGTACTTGTTGGTGTGTCTCCTCTGCGACTTGATAGCGAGGATGTTCGTCAACACTTAGAGCTTCGGCCACCTGAATGCTACCAACGTTGTCTCGATCGTAGTAGAGACAATTTCAACGACAGCAGCACCGACGGAAAGGAAGACATCTATCTCATAGACAAGACCTTAACCCGTGCGGGTGATGGCCAGACCGAAGGATGGCAGGAGGACGAGCGTGCGCTGAGGAGCGAAGAGAGCCCAAATGCGATGCTTGCCGAGCTGAATGATTATTTCTCAAACGACTGGCGCGTTGACTAACTCCGTGACGGCGAGTTCCAATCATAGAGATGAAGACCCGGAACAAAGCACAGAAAAAAAATATAGAGCGGGCAACGCAATCGTGGACGTTTGCATTAGAATGCATTCGCAAGGTTTGGGTGATGATAAAATCTTACCTACGTCAGATGGACAAGCACCGTTAGACAAAAGCAAATGAGAGATCGACATCTGCAACCTAGAAGGTGATTCAGGTCAAACATGGAGTCATTCAGTAAACGATTAAAATCATGCGCTTGCTTGAGGGCACTTTGCTTGAATAAACGGCAGTAAGTGTCTGTGAAATTGGCAATTCTCTGTCAACCTCTGAGAAGCATCTATTATTTTTGCGTTTTCGACGTTCATCTTCACACCTATATCGACGCGTCTTGCCCACAAGCGGTTACAACTTCCTTTAAAACTTGTTCTTGGGAACATTCTCCATTGAGACTTTCTCTAGCATGTCCGCTCCACCAGCCATCCTATACCTGGCGGCACATACTTTCATGCCATACGCCATAAAATAGCCAATAAAGTCAAAGCAATTGAACCGCTAATTGTGCTCCTGTCCTCCTATTTTCGCTAGACGTGATTGAAACTCAGGCCTCATGCCTGTGTTCCTTACTTTGCGTCCTTATTTCACGCACATCTTGCATTATAAATCCAGTAACTCCTTTCCTTGGCTACCTTTGATTTCTTCTATGGTCATCTCATCACACTTGAGGGTGGAGGGTATCCCATTCCAGGCGGAGGTCCTCCTCCCATCCCTCCAACCACCCCTTGTCGCCCCCCCCCCCATCCCTCCCGGCATTCCCCCTCCTCCACCTCGACTCACCATACCCATGAATTCCGCGTAATTATACTGCCCTCCTGAAAATGCCGCGCGGTCCTCCACAAGGTTCCGATACAATGAAGACGCCTCCAACCCTGCGTCTCCTTCTTTCACAACCTGCACCTGCAGCCAACGCAAACTTCTTTCTTCCCTAAGAGCCTGAACAATCGCGTGCACCCGTCGCGAGTAGTCCCCCTCTTCTTTGCCTTCCTCAAACAACTGAGCGAGGACGCCTCCGTCCGCCCCCTCCACAGAGGTCATCCCGCCGAACAAAGCGGCAAGTTGTCGAGGATCTGCCCTCGCCCCAACCCACAGGTACAGCGACACGCCATTTTCCAGGAGATAGATGCCCTCTGAAACAAACCTTTCACCCGACAAGTTGACTGCTACAGGCAAGCGGATCTTTTGTCTCCCTGCGGTGGGTGGAAGGGTTGCTTCGTCCGTTGAGGAATCTTTACTCGGAGGAACGGGCAGGCCAGCTTCATTTCCCATGGTGTGGAGTGCGAAGAGGTTAGGATGAATAAATGCACGAGAGGTTGCCACGTTCATGACGGAAAAGAGCTGCATCATGTACGTGCGAAGATCGGGTCGAATGTCCGTGCCCCCCCGGAAGGCCACGTTCTTGGTCATCGCCATCGTGTAGAGGGGAAGAAGTTCTAAAGTGGACGGAATGCCCGCCGGTTGCTGCTGCTGCTGATGATGATACCCGGAAGCCCTCCCCTGCGGTTGGTGCGCACTAAAGGCACGGCAGGACCGAAGGAGGTCTGCGCACAGCTGTGTCAAACGATGCCGGGCCGCATCCAAACCCGTCTTGAGCGCCACTTCCAGCATTCGTTTGGCCATCAGGTTGCAGAGGGTGTCCACATCCACCGAGGCAATCACTTCTTGCAAGACCGCCGTCACGGGCGCGGCAACGGTGTGCACTCGAATGCGACGTTCCCCACTCGAGGTCGTATGCAGCAAAGCCGCTTGCACGCAGATGACCGACGCAGTCAAGAATGCTTCATCGTGAGCCATCTCCACCCCGAACACACTTTCACTCGAGCAGTTTGGCAAAGCCAGGAGATCCGTGCCTCTGATATAGTAATTTCCGTAAAATTGTGTCACTTTCAAACCCCGCGTCGCCCGCACCCGCATGACCGCCTCGAAGCCCGTCGGCCGCGTCAAGATCCCTCCCATCTCTTCCTCCAGCTTCCTTCCGTCTTTCTCCACCGCAAATCCTGGATAATAGAAGAGGTTGCCACCCGTGAATTTCGACAAGGCCGTCAAAGACGCCAAGTCCATGAAAGGAGTTTGCTGTCCGGCGGGCGCCACACAAAAGAGATCCACGGAAATCTGCACGCGCGAAAATTCCACAGCCTTGGTACGGTACCAGCTTTCTTCGGGATTGAGCATGGCATGCTCCCGCTCGGTTCCCAAGGCTCGCAGCTCTTCTCTGGGCTTCAGACGCCCGTCGCCCAGGGTGGGCATGCTGGCCAAGACCACGCACATCTTCCCTCCCACGGGGGCCATGACCCGATAGGCCCCTGTTAGGGCGGGGCCCAATGCCGAATCCATGTTTCGCGTCTTTTCGTACATCCCAGGCAGACTTTCCAACAACAGATCAATCACCTCCCGGCTCTCCTTCAGATTAACCAGCATATCTTCCGGCAGGGGCAGGAAGAGCTCCGAGATGTCGGGAACGACCAGCACTTGAGGCATCTTCAAGGAAGGCTTGAAGTGGTAGAAATGTACTGTAGAATCAAAGGTGACCAGGCCGAATTGCGTGCGGGGGTCACCGGGCAAGGCGTCTAAGTTTTTCTTGATGGTCTCGACAGTGCGAGCCAACAGCCCACTCGCCACGGAGGAATAGGATACGTCCACGACGAAGAGGTACACCGGGGGCTGAGGCGGGCGCACCATGTATTCTCCCGGCGCCACCAGTTCCACAGACCCATTCGAAAGCTCCGGTCGCTCGTGCTTGTCCCGTCGTTGCCCGTGTTCATCCAGGCGGTTGAAGTAAGAGGACGACACGTCGTTCAGAGTCCCACAGACGTTGCACCGCCAGCGCCGGCCCGCGTCGTGCCACGACACGAAAGGATTGATGTAGGTCCGACACTTTTTGCAGCGTACAATGCCCGTGGCCCCGAAATTGACCACGTCGATGGAGTCCTGACCAGAGGCGTCCAGGGCCATAGGTTGGATCACCACACCCAGCGGGAGTTTGGTCGCCGCCGCGTTGTTCTGCGAGTTCGGGATCTTGCTGACGGTGAAACGCATGAAGCGCGGGTCGGACGCGATGGAGAGGTCCACCTCCGAGAGCATGGGTAGCTGGTTGGCAGCCTCCATGCCGGGCACGGGGCTCGGCCCCATCCCTTGGGGGTGGGGCGCGCCCGTGTAGTCCATCGAGGGAGGTCGGTAGTGCCCCGGGTAGCCCGCTGGACCCGACCCTCCTTGGGGTCCCGCCAAGTCTGGATGTTGTTGGGCGTGGGAGGGTTGGGAGTAGGGGGACGGTGGGTGCGTCGGCGGGGGGGGAGTTGGTGGGGCGGACGCAAGCCCATCTGCGAGAATTGACCCGTCACCTGTTGCACTTCCGGCCCCCCCCGGTCGGAACGTGGCGGGTGTTGTGGCGGTGCTTGTTGTTGTTGCTGCGGCGGCTGCATCATGTTCATGACCGGGGACGGACC
>NW_005803706.1:0-39061 GCF_000240725.1 Microchloropsis gaditana
ACCCCCCCCACCTCCTCCCAAGAGGGAGTTCATGCTCGGTCCAACTCCTTCCCCAGGGGGGCCAACAAGCCGCCCGGGGCGCTCGTCTGCGGAGGTTGGGTGGAGGAAGGAGGGAGGGGGGAAGGAGGGAATCCGGTTCGTACTCGGAGGAAAGGAGGAAAAAGTCCGTGTCTCTGTGGCCATGACTGCCTTCCGGAGCGCCTCGGTCACGTCCTGATGCTGCAACCAGGGCCGTCCCTTGTCCGCCAAAAACACCAAAAAGGGCACCTCCCCTTCCTCCCCCCCGCCCTCCGTCCCGCCCTCCGTCCCGCCCTCCTGGGCCACCTCCAACAAAGCCCCCATCACCATCTTGGCGCCCAAGAATTTCTTGGGCACGCCCTCCTCCAACGCCATCCGCCGCACCACAGCCACACGTTTCTGGTCCGCCATCAAAAGGCCCGCGCCCACGGAGTGGGCCAAGGCTGCCGCCAACGCCTCCTGCATTCCGTGCGTGGACGACGGCATCTCCACCCGCATCCCTCGGGCAAAAGGAAGGGAAGGCCGGAGACGCACCAGGAGCTCCACGTAGTCTGGGCGTTGGCAGAGCAAGGCCGTGCCCCGCAAATGCACCAGGGCGTCCCTGTCCACCCAATGCTTTCCCCCCAAAGTGCGAGGATCGGATTCCAAGTCCTGTAAAAAACGACGGTAGGTTTCCCGGCGGGCCGCTGCCTTCGTCTGGCGGGCGTACGGGGAATGGATCACTTCCTCCGCCCCGTCCTCGCCCGGCCCCTCCTTCCCGTCCTCAGGGACGACCCCGCCCTCGTGGCCTCTTTTTTCCTCCCTCGGCGGGGGGGGGATGACCGTGCGTGCCCATGCCTGCTTCAAAACGGCCCAAGCCTCCTCCTTGCTCCGCACCTGCCCTCCCTCCGGCGGCTCCTCCACCCCGTCCTCCAACGTCGCGTACGCGGCCACCCACTCGGGTTCTTCTTCCGATTCAATCTCCCCCAAATACGCCCATTCCTCAGGGGGAGGGGGCGGATCTGCCCCTGCCCCTCCTCCCCCCCGCCCTCCCCCGGCACCTCGGCCCTCCTCGCTTCCGTCGTCGTCGTCGTCGCCTCCGCCCGAGGCAAACCCGACCAACGCCTCCTCCGTCTCCACCTCCTCCAAGCCCATTTCTCCTTCCTGCCCCATCAGACCCTCCTCTACCTCTTCCGCCAACTCCCCTTCATTCTCGCTTTCCACTTCCCGCGGCGCCCCCCCACCCCCCCCTTCCTGCCCCCCGCCCGCCCGACTCCCTCCCTCCGCCTCTTCTAAAGACAGGGATGCGGGCAGACAGGAGGAGGTGTGACGGGTGATGCCCAGACGTCTGGTATTTGCTCGCCCTTTTCCCCTCGCTCGCGTCCCTCCTCGCCCCTGGCGCCTCCGGCGCCCCTGGAAGCACGCGACGAGTCCCCTTTATTGCCGTCTTTCCTGCTTGCCAGGAACGTTTCGCGGCAGCATTGGCTGTCACCTTGTCTGCCGCCCTTCCACCACCCTTCTCGACGTCGTCAGACCCTCCTCCGCGTCGGCGGCACCATTGCCTCCATCGGGAAAGCGAGGAGACCTCGTCTTGCGAGTCCTGACTTCCCTTTGCCATGACATGGTGCATTGGGGAAGAACCGTGCTGTTGGGGGGACCACGCTGTCAAAAGCTTCCCCAACCCCATCTTGGGCGTGCAATAGCTCCCAAAGCTTCAGGGGCACCCGGAACCCGCGCCTCGCCGAGGAGGAGGTGCCCGGTGAGGACCGTATACAGCACGAACACGAACGCCACCATTTTGGGCAGAGTGAAACATGCATCACCACCCCTTGGCCTAGCACTTGTCGCCCTAAGGGCAGTAAAATCTTTTTTCATACTGCTACTGGGTAGTAACGCAACGCTCTTCGCAAAGGCGCCGCACCCTGTCTAGTGGGCGGGCGTTCTGTCTGCGTTGTATGACTGTACAAGCTCCTCAACGAATCGTGCCACGGTCTCGATGCGGCCCTCTTCGCACGTTGAGAAGACGTGGAACTCGATGGAAACCACAATTTCTCGAAGAGTGTCCCTTAAAGAGCGCAAAAGGAGCACGTATTCGAAGGACGACGATGTGTTCCACCCCCTGCCCGGCTTGCTTCTTCCCTACGCGTCAGGAGGGAGTGTGAAAGTGCATGCAAAGGGTAAGGTTTCCGACGAGCAATCAATGATCTTTGCTACGCAGCCGAAGCATGTCTCAATGTGTGCCTAGGACTCCGTGCCTGCCATCTTTTCGTGCAGGTAAACCCCTCGCTCACTCCCCTCCTTGTCGAGGGGAGTGAGCGAGCAGGGTAAGCGCCGGGGCCGAAAAGGGGATGACCGTCCTTGATTCCATCCCTCGTCCATGGACCGCGTCAGACACGTGTTCACGGCATGCAAAGGGCTGTTTCACATCGTTCACCAAGGGATTGTGACAGTGGTCTGCACCTGTGCTGTTTAAAGTCGCGATTGCGGGATCAGGGAGGCCCTGCCGTTTCTATCTACTCGTTGACTCGACCTCGCAGCACCTTCGACATGTTTCTAATCCTTCCCCCTGGCTCCTTTGTCCCCTCTGCAGCGTGGCTGTTGAACGAAAGATGCAGAGCCTTCGATCCAAAGAATGCCTGGAAAGGCGATTGGCTTTTTTCTTCACATCATTGTTGTTGCTGCCAGCCGCCTGTGCGGCTGGTGTAGTGGGTGGTGACTATGGATTCTGGGGCCTTCCCACTCGAAGAGCCTCCCAAGCCGCCCGTACATCTGCTCAGGTACCCGCTCACAAACAAGCGACCTGCCGAGCGACCACAGTGCAGCGGTAAGAAGCACAAGGGTGGGTCAAGTGGTGGGAGTAGTTGTAGGTCGCACGGAATCCTGGGTGGTGCGCAACATTGTTCCGGAAGGGTGCGTGTCCTCCTCACATTCCGGATCGGCATCTTTGAACAGACTGCTTGCCCGTACCCGCGGCGGTGCCAGCAATGATAAGGGGAAAGAAGGGAAAATTCAAGGACCGTGCATCGGCATTGACCTGGGCACGACCTATTCTTGCGTGGCGGTAGGTGTCTGTCGGGAGAGGGTGGGGAGGTCGAACGGACCTGCAGCTCTTGCGTGCTCCCTTTCCCAGTATCGTGACAACACCAAAACCAATTCCCACCGCAGGCCTTATCCGAATGCTTGATTTGATGTCTCTTGACCATGTTGCATCTCGAAGCTAGTCGTCACACTCAAGATGTCCGCCTTACAATCCACCCACCCTCCCATCTCATTGTCACCAGGTTTGGCAAAACGGGCGGGTCGAAATTTGCCCGAACGACCAGGGCAATCGCATCACACCCTCCTACGCCTCGTTTACGGAGGACGAACAACGCCTGATCGGGGAGGTACGTTCGTCCCATCCTTGCGGGCGCTGCTCTCTTTACTATGTCGCTGTAGCCAGCTGCCCCCCTCCCCAACGTTTCGATTTCATCTTCCCCCCTTTGCTATCCTCTGACGCACACAGGCGGCGAAAAATCAAGCGGCCCAGAACCCCAGCAACACGGTGTACGACGCGAAGCGTTTGATCGGCCGCAAGTTTGAGGACCCCACCGTCCAACGAGATTTGAAGCTGGTATCGTACAAGGTAGATAGGGAGGGAGAAAGGGAGGGAGGTACAGAAGGAGGGGGGTGGGAGGCAGGTAAATAATGAGCGATGGAGTGGGTGCATGAGCTGATGGGTCAAAGATGCGGGGGCGAAAATGTCGTTTGTAGCCATGCGTCCTGACAGTGAGGGCCGTGGCGTGTCCCCCTACCTCTCGCAGGTGACGAACAAGGGAGGCAAGCCGGCAGTGGAGGTGCGGATGAAGGGCGGTCCCAAGGTGTTCACGCCCGAAGAAATCTCGGCCATGGTCCTGAGCAAGATGAAGGAGACCGCCGAGGCCTACTTGGGTGGGTGGGGGAGGACGATGAAGGCGGTGGGCGGTAACCAGGGCCGGGGCGCTGGTGTCCGATATTTGCCATGATTTGCGCGCTGAGTCTGGTGTTTGCCATGTATTGCGCCCTGACAGGAAAGGAAGTCAAGCATGCTGTCATCACTGTCCCTGCCTACTTCAATGACGCCCAGCGTCAAGCCACAAAGGATGCAGGTACCGTTACTCCCCTCCATCCCTCCTTCCCCTCCTTCCCTCCTTTTCCTCCTACTGCTGCGACGTTCTCCTTCTTCGTCCTCTTTTTTATTGATCTTGCGGCACGCGTCCATGACTTATGAGTGTCTTGTTATTTGTTATTGTTTTGTGGACTGGGACACGCCAGTCATGACAATTCTTGCCGGACGGACATCTATGCCCTGCCTCATTTCTCCCTGTTGAGGATTTACAAACGTGCCTCCTCGCTCGAAATCGAAGCTTCGAGCGAATATGCTTCTTTTTCGGTAGCTTGCTTATTTTTGAATCTTCCGCCTTGGAACTTTCTTGCAGGCACGATCGCAGGGTTGAAAGTTGAACGGGTCATCAACGAGCCGACCGCGGCTGCCATCGCCTACGGGCTGGATAAAGGGGACAAGGCGCGGGAGGAGAATATCTTGGTCTTCGATTTGGGTACACAGGAGGGACAGTGCAGGGTTGAGTGGGATAGGGAAGTTTGACTGGGGCCAGGGGAAGGAACGGCGCACTGACCTGCTCTTCGTCCCCCTTTCCCCCTTTTTTTCCCTGCTTCTTTGGCGTTCGTCCTCCCTTGTCGTGTCTGGGGATGGCTCAGGCGGCGGGACTTTCGACGTGACCCTCTTGACCATCGATAGCGGCGTCTTCGAAGTGAAGGCAACGAACGGGGACACGCATTTGGGAGGAGAGGATTTCGACCAGGTGGGGAGGGAGGAGCCAAGCGAAGGGGGGAAGGGGAGGGTCTCGTCGAGGGGAGGTATGTCTCGCGCTGGAGTTGTAGGGTCGGCAGAGTGAGACGAGGCGCTATGCGATCTGGCCGCACCAGCGGATGGGCAGGGGTTCCCCATTCGACGGCGAGGGCCACGTCCGGGTATTGAACGCTGACATGGAGTGTTGAGGATGCGCGCCGAGGACGATACGGGCATGAAAGCCGTCCTCCACGCGCGCGCCACTGGAAAGGTCACACTCCCTCTTTAACATTGAAGGTGTCGTGACCCTCACCCCGTAAAATTCACCTGGCTTCCACCATCCCTCTCTTGCTCCCTCCCTCCCTCCCTCGACACCTCCTTCCGCAACCAGCGCTTGATGGACTATGTCATAACTACTTTCAAGCGCAAACACAAAGTGGACGTGTCGCAGGACAAGCGGGCTTTGCAGCGCGTGCGCCGGGAGTGCGAGAAGGCAAAACGGGCGCTGTCGGTGCAGACGCAGACGAACATTGAGGTTGGGGGGGGGGGGAATGGGGGGGTAGGGGTGACGATTTTAGAGTTTATGCGAGAGCTGGGTGGCACCGCCCTGGTTTACACAGGCCAGGGTTACCGGCCACCGCCTGCAAACTGCGCGCTGAGTGGTCTCACTCCTCGGAGAGGGGCCTCGCTCGTGAGGTATAGGCGCACGCAGACAGCTTGATAGCATAGGGGCATGGGAGAAGGGGAGGGCTGTTGAGACTCGTTGTTCTTGTAAAGAGGATCGAGACTCCGGTCCAGGTTCCTTTCTTTTTGTGTCCGCTCTATATTCCCACCCTTAGACGGATGCTGCTTGCAGCCAGGACGTGCAGAGGGATAACCATAGAGCATACAGGAAATGCGTGTCCTTTGTGGGGAATTTGGTGGACTCGAAGCCCTCCCTCACTTTCTTTCCATTCTTCCCCCCCTTCTCCTGCCTCCTTCCTTTCCATTTTTCCCCTCAATTTTACTTCTAATCTCCAGATCGAGGCGCTTTCTCAAGGCATTGACTTGTCCCTGCCCATTTCGCGGGCTAAGTTTGAGGAATTGAACCTGGATCTCTTCAAAAGGACCTTGGCTCCCGTGGCGCAGGTGCGGGGGAGGGAGGGAGGGAGTGGAGGACACAGAGGGGGGGGCAGGGAGGCGGGGGGGATGACTATGAGATGTAGCCTTGGAAAGAAAGGCGCCGAGATCCTGCCTCGAAAAGCTGTCTAACAGGCGTACCAAAAGAGGGTGGCAGGCAAAGCAGCATAGGAGGGCGTGCACCGGGTGGCATGCTCCTACGTGGGGTGTTCCAGGAACAAAGAGTCCCTGCACCGTCATGAAGTCGTCGGATGGCCTGATGTTGTCGTCTCACGTCTTCTCAACCTTGCTCTCGCAGGTGTTGAAGGACGCGGGCATGAGCAAAGAGGAGGTGGATCAGGTGGTGTTGGTGGGGGGATCCACCCGCATTCCCAAGGTAGGGAGGATTAGAGGCTATGGACGAGGGAGGGTTTGAGATGAGAGCTGGGTGGCACCGCCCTGGTTTACACAGGCCAGGGTTACCGGCCACCGCCTGCAAACTGCGCGCTGAGTGGTCTCACTCCTCGGAGAGGGGCCTCGCTCGTGAGGTATAGGCGCACGCAGACAGCTCGATAGCATAGGGGCATGGGAGAAGGGGAGGGCTGTTGAGACTCGTTGTTCTTGTAAAGAGGATCGAGACTCCGGTCCAGGTTCCTTTCTTTTTGTGTCCGCTCTATATTCCCACCCTTAGACGGATGCTGCTTGCAGCCAGGACGTGCAGAGGGATAACCATAGAGCATACAGACCTCATTTATATGTCTGCTTCTCAATTCTGTGCTTGTCTTGTACATAAAAGCCGTGTGTGCCTGCTACCTTCCTCTTGTGTTCGTTCGTGCCCTGTGTCCTTTTGTCCCGTGTTGGAGACACTGATGACGAGGAAAATTTCAAGCTCTTCTTGTCTCTTTTTTTCCGTCTATCCCGACCCCACGTCGGACGTTTGTTTTGCACAGGTTCAAGCCCTCCTCTCGGACTTTTTCAACGGAAAAGAGTTGAACAAGGGCATCAACCCAGACGAAGCGGTTGCCTACGGAGCGGCCGTCCAAGCGGCCATTTTGTCCGGTGCGTCTGTGGTCCCCTCAAGGACTTTGTAGGATGTTTCCTCACTGCTCTCTCCCGTCCCGCTTTGACGACCATTGGATCCCTTTTGCATGGCGCGCTCACTCTGCCTGTACCACTTATGCCTGCCCTTATTTGTTTGCTGCGTTTCTTTTACGCAGGCGCCGCCGCCGACGCGACCAAGGACATCGTGCTTCTGGACGTGGCGCCCTTGTCGTTAGGGATTGAAACCGTCGGGGGGGTCATGACGAAGCTGGTCGAGCGTGGGACGACCATTCCGGCTTGTAAGAAGCAGATTTTCACCACCTACAGCGACAACCAGAACAGTGTCCTGATTCAGGTGGGAAGCATAACGGAAGGAGAGCAGGAGGAGGAATGAAAGCTAGAAGGAGGCTTTCATGATGGAAGGATGCCATTTTTTCTTATATATTCTTATGATGTGACGTGTCCCTTAGGTTTATGAAGGAGAGCGCACGATGACGAAGGACAACCGGCTTTTGGGCAAGTTTGAGCTCAGGTACTTTCACTTTCCCGTGTCCTATTTGCCTTGACGCGTTTCCGACTGGACACGCTTCCCATGTGTGTGAGTGTCTTCTTGTTGTGAAAAGCCCATTCCATCCATCGGTCTTGTGTACAATCGGTGCATAATGATCCTCCATTTTTGATCACAGCGGTATTCCTGGGGGGCCGCGAGGCGGACCTCAGATCGAAGTCGCCTTTGACGTGGATGCGAGCGGCATTCTGCAGGTCTCAGCGGTGGAGAAGAATAGTGGGAAGACACAGAGCATCACGATCACGAGTGAGAAAGGTCGACTAAGCGAAGACGAGATCGAACGGATGGTGAAAGAGGCAGAGGAATTCGCGGAACAGGACAAAAAGGAGAAAGAACGCGTGGACGCAAGGTATGCGGTGGGAAGGGTTGTAGTGTGTTTCTGATATGATGTTTTACGGCCCCTCGGTTCTTATCGTGTTCATTTTTTGTGGTCATAGCTTTGTCGCACCTCGTTTTGCACTTAGAGTGAGCTTCTAATCATGTTTTGGATCGTTGACATATCCGTAGAAATCATCTGGAAGGGCTCATGTTCCAAGTCAAGCACGAAATGGAGGAAGGCGGTCTGAAGGGGAAATTGCCGCAAGAAGAGGAAGAGGCATTAAAGAAAGTGCTGGAAGACACGCAAGAATGGTTTGATTCGAATGTAGCCGCGGATAAGGATGAGGTCATGGAGAAGGCCGGGGAGCTGGAGAAAGCTTTCATTGGCGCGCGGGAGAAAGTACCTGCCTCGGGTGGAGACGAGTGGGGGGGAGGGAGGGCCTGGAGGGAGGGGAAGAGTGGGGCAGGGCCAGCAGATGGGGGTGGGGAAGAACCACAGGTAGAAGAAATGGAGTAAGGTTGCTATTTGGAAATCAGTCATAAGGCGCTAACAGCCATAAAACAAAGTGTATGATAGGCGCCCCGACACGATCGGTATGAGTGAGGGATGGCGATGGCTACTTGGAGATCGCTGGATTGGAGTCTTGGAGTCTCAGACCGGGGAAAGACTTCGGAAAAGGGAAAATACAGACGTACCCTAATCTTTGACAGGATTTTTTGAATCTGAAATTTTGCGTTTGCCAGCTTGTGATGGGAAGGATAAAAGAATGATTCCTCAATTTACAAGGGTCGGTTTACAGGCTAACTTACGCTTATCTGTCTCGAGCTCTCCGTACTAAGGTACAGCTGTTTATGTGACGGGATGGCATAATTGAGATGCCAGCCCTTGCACCTTGTACTACCCTGGATCGCAGGCATGGCCTGGAGCCCCTTCGCTTTGATCAAGCCTTGTGCAATTGCATACACCGCCTTCTCCGGACTCCCTTAGAGGAGAGCTGCCCGTCGAGCGGAGAAACTACTTTGAAGCAATCGCAACGTGATAGTCTTTTGCGCATACCCCGTTTTGATGGCTGAGTACCGTCAGTCATTGCTTTTCTTGGGCAAGGTTTATTGCTAATTAAAATGACATGAAAGGTGAACACTTTAAAGGGGACTACAACGATTGCAGGGCATCTCTCTGGCTTGCTTTTTTCCACGATAGATCCTCCTCCTCCCATTCCTCCCTCAACCGCTTCCCCTCTCCTTCCTCCTCCTATCCTTTCCTTTCTAGGAAATGGTCTTCTATCTACCATCCCCCGTTTCCCAGCGGCCACCCCTCCAGAATGATGGCAGTCACGAAATAAGTCACCGCTTCTTGTCTCGCCATAAGACATGTCTCATCGCACGAAACGTCGACATTAACGAAAAATAAATCACTTACGGACCACAAGTCCCATGCTTCGAGCCGCCGTCGAAAAGGGAGGTGCCCTTACGGTTGGGGTCAAGGTACCACACACGTTTGAAGACAAACCCCGCCTCGCGCTCCTTCCTACCGTAGATTCCACCTGGTTACCTTAGAACCTTACTTTACGATTCCGGAGCAGCGCTTCCCTCTCCACCACCATCTCCGCCCCCCTCTCCACGATTGCGGGGGCCGCGGTATCCACGCCCGCGCCCCCGGCCCCGGTAGCTGCGAGGAGGACGGCGAGGAGCATTTGGGTCGCGGGGCTGGGCGAAATTCACCTGTGTCATGGAGTATGAAGGCCGTGTATGTGAGAGAGGAAAAGGGAATGTTTCGACAGATCGTGTTCGGAGAAGTGGGAGGTCACTTGAAGAGCTTGCTCACCCGGATCGGGCGTCCGTCAAGCTCGGTTTCGTTCAGCGCATCGATAGCCCCCTGAGCATCTTCTTTGTTCGTGAAAGTCACAAATCCGAAGCCTCTGTGCGGATTTTATACCGCGGGGAACGACGGGAATGAAGGTATGAGAGGGGATGGGTGGAAGGCCCTCCCTCATGCAAGAAGACCTCTTCAGATCACTTCCTGGGACGTGTAAATTATTCATTAAATGCCTCTATCCTCTTGACATAGCAACAATCAATTTTTGATATAATAGCGCGCTTACCGGGAACGACCGGTGTCTCGGTCACTGATGACACGGGCAAACGAAACCTCTCCATGCTCAGAAAACGCCTCGCGCAGCCCATCCTCAGTGGTTTTGAATGAAAGATTACCAATGTACAGCTTTCCCTCCTGTAGCACATATATTTTTGGGCAAAATTAGCATCAAGGATTGTCTGAGGTGAGAAAGTCATGAAAACTTACATCATCTAAGGCCTCCTCCTCGTTCTTAGAGGTCTCCTCCACCGCTGTACTCGCAACAGCCTCCTCAGCGTCACTCATTGGCTTGCTCTTGGGAATCCCTTTGAATCCCGACAAGGATCCCTGACGGCGCATGAAAGGATGTCAAAGATGGTGCCATGAGTGAACGAAGAGCCAGAGCCACAGTGCTGGACGGCGTTCCGCTCCCGTCGTCCTACCCCCCGAGGTCCACCACCGAAAACCAGACAAGTGTCCAACCGAGCCCCCTCATTCGACCTCTTCCGGTCATTTAGAACAGGATTGCGAACTATCGCATGACGGACCCGCGGGGCACGCGCGCCGAGGCCATGGTCAACCTGGGGTTCCGGCGTAAGGCCCGCGATTTCCACGCAGATGTCATCGCCCGTTTTTGGCTCGAACGGATCGGAACGATTCTAAATCGGTGGGTATGTTTTTATGCTGATAGCACCGTCTTGACGACCAAAAACGTGTCACAGGGCAACTCCATACATGTTAGGCGGCCGTCAGGCACTGAATCTTTCTCAGAGGTACCTCGCGTCCATCGGGACGCATCTACTTCTCCTCTTCTTCGTCCGGCCGCATTTTCCGACTGCCATCATCTCCTTTGGAGTATGTGATGCCTTCGTATCGCAGTTTTCACCCAATGTACAATACGACGTCTCAAATTCATGGATATCGCTGTCGCGGCGACTGCACCAGCGTGGCAGGGACTTGGTTCCATTCTCATCAGGGGTCGCCCCTGACCTGCAGGCGGCTAGTCGCAGCATCGATGTCCCAGACCTACCGGGACTTGTGACCACTGAATGGCTGGCAGACCATGTAGACGATGAAGACTTAGCCATTCTCGACGTCCGCGGAGAAGTTGCTAAGGCCCCTGTCACGAATGGCACGCAAGAATCCGAATATATTGCTTTGAAGGGCGATTATGTCGATGCGCATATTCCAAATGCGGCCTTCGTAGATTGGATCGAGGACATCGCTTACACGGACGATGCCGGAGTTCCCGTTCAAATACTACCACTTGATGACTTTCGCGTGTGCATGGAATCAAGAGGCGTGGGTTTGAGGAAGCGGGTCGTCATTTATGACAACGGTAATTCCTTTTTGCCACAAGGCTGTGGTGGGCTTTGCGCATTGCAGGGCATCAAGCGGTGGCTATCCTTGATGGTGGGTGGAACAAGTGGCTTGCAGAAGACTGGCCTGTGACTGCCGACGCGCCGTGCCCCTTGAAAATAAATGAAGCATGGGAGAGTGAGTTTATAGCCACATCTGTCGACGGCGCAATGATCCCTTCCTTTCTTTCCTCCCGCGTGAACGCCAGTCAAGTCTTGCAGTTCTGTCAGGAGGACTCTGGAAGTGAGAACGTGCAAATTATCGATGCACGCAGTCGGGAGCAGTACATGGGAAGGATATCCCGCTCTTCACGCGCAGGACACATTCCCCGCGCGCGCTCCATGCCCTACAAAGATCTACTTACACCTCCCATAGTACATCCGCTTTCGCGACATCCATACCGACTGATGAAATCGAAAGATGCTTTGGAACTGACTTTGCGCGAGGCAGGTGTAAGCATAGATGGGCAGGCAACGCCTCTGACGTGTGTTTATTGTAATGGCGGTGTTGCATCCACAGTTGTTATTTTTGTACTCAATCAGCTGTATGGCATGCGAACGAGTAATTTTGATGGGTCCTGGAATGAGTGGGGGAAGCGGGAGGACTTTCCTGTTTCTTCAGAAATGGACAAGTAAAGTTCAAACTGATTTGCTTTCAATGTGACGGGGCTGAAGTGCTTTTTTCTTCGTACAAATTGATGTCCAGCATGCTATCATTTCTTTCGTCTCGGGTGAGATGTGAAGCGATTCCCGTTTTTACTGCTGCGTTCATCCATCGCTGCACAGGGTCGAATGCTTCATAAATGCACCCGTCTGTTCTCTTTCCGTTCAAATTGGTATTTTTTGTCCGCTGAACCTATCTTTTGAGGGTATGCGGCTAATAATCATTTCGCACATCAAGCTTAATCACACATCTCCTGCATGCTAATAATCATTTCGCACATCAAGCTTAATCACACATCTCCTGCATGTTACATGCTATAGATATCATGTTTAATGCACTGCACGACCTTTAGGAAAGCTTAATTGCAATGTTTCTCCGATGTTCAAATAATTGGCCCGATGCGCCACCAGGTTTCTAATGGACTAGGAACCTCAACAACAACAACCCTTATAATTTCAGTCGCGTGAAACAAAAATCAAGTGATTTAATGTCGTCATATAAACTCATTGTCAAGTTTTTTTCAGATTAGATATTGCGTGGAGTAATCTGCAGTGTAGGAGGGCGGCGGAAATTTGAACATATATGCCTGGCACGAAGCGGCCTTTGAAAAACGGCTGGTAACGGATAACATGAATATTCCTGGTCCATGGTAGAATATCTTCTAATCAATAATGTGGTACAAGCATTTGTAGAAACATCTTTCCAAGGTCAAGCTCATAGACATTTGCAAAAAGTGTACCATTACATTTTCACTTGGAAATATCATTCTGATAAATCAAACAACCTTAAAATCCGATCGCCGATGCATCTTATGACCTACGTAAATACAGATAAGGCAGGAATCAGCATGAACTATCCTGGCGTATAGCTGAAATCACAGATCATGACTCACCATGCTCCGAAGAATACAACTGGATATCTTCGATCAGCATTCATGAGGAGAGGCATCGGAATTAACAAAATTACAGGACGTTTCCTGTCGGCATTGGTGATAATGTATGCTTTCCTATATTTTGATATTCTAGGAGGCTTCGCCGTATCAGATCGAGTTAACATCCAGGAGGCTTCAAAAGCAATGCAAGCTCTTCCTATGTCGAAAGCCTCGGACTCGGTGGCGCCAGACTCCAGAAACTTTCTCGACCTTGAGGAAGCAAATCAAGAGCTCCCGCCTTCGTTACCACAAACAGAGCAAAGCAATCAGCAGATAGTCTCTGCCACGACACGAGACGATGCTTCTTCTGTCTCTGCTGGCCCTGTAACGTCACAGGCACTTTTGCATGAGAAAGACGCACAGACATCTCTCAATGCCTCCTCAGGCATGCCTGTCAATACCTCCGGGTCTGAAGATTGCGTCGAAACTACCGTGCGTCCTTCATCGAGGAACTCAATTCATCGGACGATCTAGTCATGAAGACTGCTGGTGCTGTACTGGCTCACAAACAAAAGCATGGCGACTGCAAGATTGACGTCCACAAAGAAGCTGATCCGTGGAATAAGCTTGACGGAGTACGCCGAGACATTGCAGTGTGCATGGTATTGAAGAACGAAGCGAGAATCCTGGACGAATACATTGCATTCCACTGGTTGCAAGGCGTGAGCAAATTCGTCATTTACGACGATGCCTCCCAGGACAATCCTTGGTCGGTGTTGGAGAAGTACGTGGCGTTGGGCATCGTCGAATACCACAACATGACGGGCCACCCCAATCCTTCGAGCTCTAAGTTGCAGATCACGAGCTTGAACACTTGTTCTAAAAGCCTACGGCAGCGTGCTGAGGAGGAAGGTCTGCGATGGATCGCCTTCATCGACGCTGACGAGTTCGCTCTATCCTCAGTCCCAAACGAGTCATTATCCGAGACCCTCAACAAGAACTACAGGGGCGAAGCATGCTTGGCTATCCATAGGACCTGGTACGGATCGTCCTTCCAGCATAAGAAGCCGTCGGGTCTGGTTATTGAGACGTATCTGATGGCATCCAGCGACTACGGTGGCGGAATATGGAATGGCAAGCTGATTGCGAATATAAATCCGGAGGGCAAAGCCATCAACGCGACCACACTATCGACCGTGCACTCCTTCAGAAAGGAGGACAATGTGTCATGCAAGTCCCAGACGACTATAAGGGACGTCCGTGTGAACCACTACTTGCGGAGCCTGGAAGAATACAGCACGAAGGCGTATCACAACCATAATAAGCCACAGCTGGAGGAGACACCGTTTGAAAGATTTTTCCGAAGGGACTTCAATCTGGTCTCAAGCCCCATTGCTGCCGACTACGCATGCCGTGTCCACGCTCTTCTACAGCAAATCGAAGATATGAAGACTACTGGCAAGATACCCGCCGCAGAGCGGCCTGGACCTTGGAATGGCACTTATACGTAGCCAAAGAAACATGAGCGGGAGATTCGCGCTTTATATATATCAGCGGAAGACATGATTGCTTGTCTTTTTGTATCATACCGTCCAGTAGTATATTTTAAATGTCATATGGGAGTCCCTTTTATACCACTTCGACCCCAAGCTTGGCTTTGAGTAAGGTTATAAATAGGACGTGTCTTATATATTTTCAGTATCGCGTCTTGTATTGATTGAAGAGTTTCACAGAATGTCATTTAATCCCAAATTCACTATTTAATTTCTGCATTCAAGGCTAAGCGCTGGATGAGTGTGGATACATCTTTAATGAACTGTCCTTTGTCACGGTTACTCTGACATGACTGTAATCTTTGCTCTGTCACCTGTCAATTTAATAATCATTTACATGGTAAAAGTACTAAATGAACGATATCAAGCCATATCAAATGACAAGACAATGCAAGCATAACGACTAGTGTGTGAAGAAATATGTTTCGATGCGTGACCAACAAAAGGACTCCCAAAAAAAGCCAGATCTGCGTGCCTGTCCAAGCAGACCCCTTTGCTGGACTTGATCAACCAAAGAAAAAGAGCTCCCCTGTTGAAGTCGAGGTTAGCTTGCCAAGAGAAGGACACATAAAAATGCCTTTCTTGCAAGGACAGTTCTACAGTGTGATTCTCTTCGCGGTAGCGCTTTACTTCCTACGCAAGCAGCCAGAACCACGGTTGTCGTCCTCCATTTAAGACCGCTTGCACTAAAATATCTTTTAACTTTGTCGTTCGTATGGCCAGAATATGACTAATTTTTACACGCCGTGGTACTCTTCAGGGCGGCTTTACGAATTTAACCTTGAATGATTGCAATTACCATCTTTTGTGCTCCTTACACTAGTCTTTCGTATTCGTGGAAAAAAGAAAGCACACCTAATCATGGCCACTCAATGCTTATTTGGTCTTGAGTGCAAGATTATGGAGGGCCTCTATCACTTGTGGAGCCAACGCACCTATTGCTTTGTGGACTAACACATCAAAGTGCTTCTCGGCCTCATCGTCTGTCAGATCCAGTCGAAAGCGAGACTCCATCTTACGCAGACTCTGAGAAGCCTCGATGTGGTGTGGTGGGACAACGTGCAGGCTCTCTTGGAAAGACGGAGGGGCGACAGCCATCATGTCGATGTCTGCATTCCCTCCCCCGGACATGGCGCCACTTCTGGAGTCGTCCACAGTTTGCGTAGATTTTCCTCTGCTGCTCTCAAGAAGACGGCTTCCAAGTCGCTTGAAGGCGCTTCTGCTACCAGCACAAGACCGACCACCAAATTCTTCGTTCGAAGAAGTGTTTGAGCAATTCTTCTGACCTTCACGAATGCCCGAGCTCCGTGCGACGTGTGCTGCTCCTCCTAGATCTTTCAGGCCCGCATCAACCATCAAACCAACAACCCATATTATGAGAGAAGCATGTCGGCGCAAACATTGGAAAGTCACCGTGCACAGCTGCTTAAAGCGCTTAAAGTTCTCATGCTCTTTCCCCCCCATCCCTTCTACCATAGATAATGAGAGTCGGAATGGCCCAAGCAACGGGGTAGGCTTGGGATCTTTCCCCAGAATGAAGCCGAAATCAATATGAAAAAGGTGGCCGTCAGGACAGAGCATGATATTATGCAGATGGCGGTCCCCGATCCCCAACAAATATGTCATCACACAATACCCCGCACAGCTCTTGACGTACGTATCCATGACCTTCGGATCGACCTCCATTGCACTATTCTCCATTCCATCACCCTCTTCCCGACCCTCCCTTCCCCCCTTAACATTCGTTTCCTCTCCTTCTTGTATCTTCTCCTCTCCGTTATCTCGTCTAAATCGAGTGCTATGCTTTCTGAAGAAGGCCATAATCTTGCTTTTGTTTGCCGAAACTGAGCTTGTAAGGTCAGCCGAAGCTAAGATGTCTGCTATAGTATAGGCGTGGGGGACGTACTGGACCACTCCCTCTCCTGGCCCCATGGCCATGACGCTGTAGTGCGTCAGACAAAGATCCAGGCCCAGTTCATGTTTCAGAATGGTATCCATAAGATTGAAAAGCTGAAGCACGAGTTGATCCTGTCGCAGATCCTCCCGGCATTTGAAAATCAAGACTTTCCCTTTGATTGAAGAGCTTTCCAGGTCGTGAAGTTGCTGACGCGGCGGTTGTCTTGGAGAAAGCCACATGGAAGGAGTATGCCCTGAGACTGAGAGGCTATAGGAAGCTTTCAGTTCGTCCTTCTCAGTTGCCGTCGAAGAATGGGCAAACCAACCTTTCTCGCACATGTCCCTTTCTGCCATTTCAAGGGGAATGTCGGCATTCAAGTCGTGGCCAGAAGGCGATGAAAGAAAAGTTATAAAAGCTGGATAAGTCTTACTGCCGTAAATACATGCTGACGTTGCATCTAATCGCGTGACGAAGGTGGAAGTGTCGACGGGTAAAGGCACTGGAAAAGGCGCCTCGCACAATTTCTTCTCTGCTAGTAGTCTACGAAGCCTTGCTTGCTTTCGCTCGCGCAGTCCTGGACCTTCCCGCACGTCGTATTGGGTTTTGATGATACTTTTAAACCATTTGTCTTGTCCGCAAAGTGCTTTGTAGACCTCCTCATTAGATTCGCGCAAGGTGTACAACAAAGCAAAACGGACCGCCTCGAACTTGTGGCCATTTTGACGGTCGTGCTTCATCTGTGCTTCCAGGTGCCAAAACAGCGCGTTCGCTAATTCCAGTTTACGACACGCCCGTTCTATAAGAAGTTTCCCAAGGGATCTCGGACGCCCCAGCCGATTAGCCCTGGCCGTAGGCGGGAAGACAGTAGTAGGGCTTGTATCTATCTTGGCGTCATGAGTATATTCCCCCCCCCCGAGGGAGGTCGTGACATCTATGCTTGTCGGCGTCGAACCAATGACAGGATCAGGAGAGGGAACGATCGAAAACGTCGCCTCATAGCGGAGTAGCTGTACCAACTGGAGCGAGAAGAAAGAAAGTTCCTCGTCCGCAGCCTCCTCTAACCTCTGCAAGGCAAGAGATCGAATCGCCGGGTGGACGAAATACGCTCCCAACAATTTCATGGCGTCCATGAAGGACAGGTCATTAGGTCCAGTACGCCATATTTCCAATAGTTCTAGAACGGGACTTGAAAATTCGGAAGCAGATTCCTCAAAGTCATCCCCACTCGCCCTGAGTACGTGCGCTTCTGGATCTTGCACACGCCGACGCTGCTGCGTGCACATATCGTATTGGAACGCCGTCGAAAGCATCCATGCCCGCAACAATTTCACCAGTGCTCGAGAATCCTGTGGTATGACTGTGTGCCGGTGGCGCCAGAGCAAGTCTGCTTCCTCAGAGGTCAGCGCGTCGGAAGGTCGGGCTATTAGGCCTTGCATGCGTTGCCAGATACCGGGAGAGGAGAGAGGGGCTGTTCTTGGCAGTGATGGAAGTCTGCGAGGCGGGAAATGAATCTCAAATACCAATGCAGCTTCTTCGGGCCAAGAGTCGGAGGAAGTGGAGACCTCGGATGCTGACATGGACGCAGACTCGAGACTGTCATGGGCGAGTTTCGGCTCAGGAGGAGTCGGCGAATGTTTCTCTCCGCTGTCACCTAAACAAGACGGTTCTGAAACTATGCATTGCCGCATTTTTGTCGAAGGCATTGCTTCAGGTACCGGCAAATCGCTGGGTCGCGGAGACCGAAATGATGCCGTTGAGCTCGCCTTCTGAAGTTTCCAGCTTTCATACGAGTGGTTTTGTACCTGCCCTTTTCGTGCAGCGTGAGTGAAGCGAAGTTGGGCTATTTGAGGGCCTAAAGGGTTCTCACTGTCAATGATATTTAAGGGGAAATCTGCTTGTCCTAAGAGGGCATTCGATGACCATAGCATGAAGTGTAAAGCAGCGCCAGCGAAAGCTTGCCTTAATGAAACCAGCTCCTCTGACCATTCTATGGTCATGAGGTTCACAGCTTGATTCCAAGATATATGCCGTTCTGAGAAATGGTAGCTTGTAGGTAAGGTTGCACTAGCGACATTAAAGCTACTGGTGTCCACGTCACGATCAGGAGGCCCCCGAAGTTGACAGGTCACAACTAGTTTTTCCCTCTCGATACCTAAAAACGATTTGGGCCCGTCGACCGGTAGTTCCAAACGTAGCACACGACATGCGAACTTAATGCAACAATGAGTTCCAGTAGAGTATGATGTATCTTCGGAAATTATTGTTGAGTTCTTGGGAGGCAACGCCTCTTCTTCCCCCTCCGTCCACCCTTCGTCTTGACTGCTTTCGCTGCCGCTGCTGCTGCTGCTGCTGCAAATTTTGCACTCGTCAAAGGTTTTCGACATTCCATGTCATGGAAAATACCTAATAGTTGCAACAATGGCGTGAATATGTGGCTGTGGTTTGGAAGATTGTAGGCACATTAGGCGATCAGCCTAGCTGACCGTTGCGGGCCGTTAAGAGTAACGGTCAATGTCCATTTTCGGTACGCTCGACGACAAAATGCACGGGACCACCGGACACAATCAGGCAAATTTGGAAATTTATATATTTTTTGAAAGAAGATTTAAGGCTCACCCCCCTCTCATTTAAGGATGAGCTCACTTATACAAAGAAAAAGCCCCCGACACTTGTTACTACACAGATACCGGTAAAAAATCTGAGGCATTACTAAAATGTGAAGAAATGCTTGTTTCCCAATTTTTCGGTTTTATTTTTTGATACTACAGGCACTGATGATTACTTTCTATAATATATCTCGTTTTCTCCATCGTCTCTGGCTTCTATTCGCGCGGTTGCCGTTGTTGTACGTTCTCAATGAAGAAAATTTTAGATATTTTTCTTCCATTCTTACGAGACATCTACAAATAATTTTCTTTTGGGTGAATTTAAAACCCGATACAAGCACCAGTAGTGCACTTCGGATCGAATTTCGGACAATTTTTTGTGATATTTATTCAAGTCCGTAGACAGGAATAGAACAAGGTAGAGCAGTCCTGGAAAAAGTGAGCCATCAGGTTTTATCTCTTTTTATTTTTTGCGACACACTTTACAATGTGGCTATAGACACTTTACTTCATGCAACCGCAATCCATATCATGATCTATGGACTGACACACCGACATCAGCCTCGCATGTCCTAGTTGTGCAGGCAATGCCTCGATGCTACCGCCTTCACCATTTAGAGGTTTCGCATAATATTCTTCGACAACATATTTGAGAGGTAGGTATCAATTTGCACTCTTATCGCGCATCCGTGAACATGAAAGCGCATTTGAGATGCCGAGCAGACGATAAAAGCGTGATCAAGGCGGCAATCAAATATTCAAATCGCATAGTATAGCTTCTATCGCATAAACGGACCATCTCTGTTCATCCCCCCAAATGTAAGCTAAGCTTGATTGGCATTCCATATGTCCTAGGCATATCATCAGCCTAACGTCGACAATGGCCGCGGCAATAGAATTTCTGTCATGCTATTGTACTTTACTTACCCGGGAGATTAGAGCGCGTGGTTCACTCTTTACATGAAGAGAAGAGGCCTGCGGTTCCAGGGTTTGGTGAAATGCTTGCTGGCATTATTGTTCCCAACAGCTGTGGATGGCAGACTTTTATTTTTTTTGGCGTTCGAATAAGGCGATCACCACCTATCATATATAAATCGGCAATCTAATTCTGCAGCGCCCCCCACAAGTATAAAAATATGGATGAATGAGATCACAGCAGATGTGTCGAGCAGCTTCTTTGTATAGAATTTCTGCCGATGATAACCTCTTGCCCCAAAATGGTAGCGGTAGAACACATGTTTTGTGAAGATCTGAACGGTCATGGGAGGGCGATGATGACGAAACCTGTATGATACAGCAAAAAATTGGCTCGCGCAGCTTTGTACTAGTCTAGCAGAACCTCCGTTTCCCTGGATTCCAATATCTGCAACTCCAAGAGCACATTGTCATTCACACATACTTGTCAAGAGCCCGCTGGTAGCCTTGCATGAAGCTACGGCACACCGGGAGTATTTTCACGGTTCAAGGAATCTGTCTTTCGCATAACTTATTCCAAAAGCTACTTTATCTACTCCCATAGAAATAATTTACGCCCTGCAAACATCCATTGCGCTTAGTCAAATGTTCATTTCAACCATCGATCTTCACATGGGCCGGCCCGCTTGCCCTTGTTCTTCCCAGGCATGCCTTACCAAGCAACTAAAACGATTTAAAATATTCTGAACGCGAAGTATGCGTCACCAATCAAAAGATTAAGTAAATAATGTATCAGACGAGTGTGATGCTGGCGTGCATATGGAGCAGTGCCTGTCAAAGTCGGGTGGGTGTGCGCCTTCCCTCCATCTTCAACCCACTTTGCTCGCTGCTCGCCGCTGTGCAGATTCTATCTTCCTTGATGTTGGGAAGATCTTTGCCACCATCCAAAACTTGCGACTGGGACATTCCCAGCAAGTTGGATCACTGTGTGCAACAAGTGAGCATGTGCTTGACCATAATCTTGCCGCCGTTTGCCGCGACGCACAGGTTTTCCCCGGGCCAGGCCAAGGTCTGGGATTTGTTTGCTTCGGTCTATAGTGTTTGATGCGTCTGTTCCGTGCCTCAACAAGGCAGTCCCATAAAGCCCGTCACGCGTGAGTCCTCCTGGCCCTTATGTCGACGAGACACTTCTTTTCACTTACCTGTGGCACCCACGACGCCTTTGCGGACATTTCACAAAGGAGACAACCTGAGATGACAACTTGTCCTTCACCTGTGTGGTCATGTTCGTTCACAACCAGCATAAAGCGCGCAGCCATTCGCAAAGAAGGGTCTGATCTTTCTGTCGGGCGACAAGACAACTCTAATACTGACTTACGAACGTCTTTTCTTTCGCGTCCCAGAGCTTCAATTTTCGCCCCACTTCGATGTCCTGTCTTTCATGAAAGCGACAAACACGCTCAGCTTACCACGTTTCCACCCTACAATTTTGCGAACTATCTTAGAACAAAAACGGGTCGTCTAAGCAGTCGCCACCCATGCTCAGTGCGAGTCCCGCCGCATCCTGGCCGCCTGATGGCGCGCGCCCTCAGCAAGATCCACCTCCTTCCTGCCATCCAAGCACGCTCACTGGAAGCAGAGACGTGCCAAGTCAGCCATTGACTTTCTCGACCATGCGATGCCCTGACACGGAACCCATGGCCGAACAGCTTTCAGTGACCACCTTGAACAGCAACGATAGTAGGCATCGTGTCGCACTTCCCGGAGCTTTTGAAGGATGGGGCCTGGTACCTGCGCTGCCCGTGGACAAGCCTGCTTCGACCTCCAGGCATAATACGTACAATCCTTGTGGGAACGGGCCCCATGCAGCGCACGAGGGCCGAGTGCCTAGGCTTTCTGAAAGGCCAGGGTGCGACGAGGAGGAGATCGACACCAAGGGGTTTGTGAAGCGGGATGAAAACACTGCGAGAGGGCAATACGTAAGAGGCAGTATCAACTGCGCAAATCTGCCGCCCGATTTACAACGCACCTATGGCCACCACTTCCGCGACGGCCCACCTGAGTCTGCCTTCTTGCCGTGCGCCGCCTCGCTGTGCGCTCCCGCGGATGAGCTCAGAGGGGGGTCGAATCCAGCCTTTCCTGTAGGGTATCCGGCGCCATCGTTAGGCTTGCGAGCTCCCAGCCTGCTTGGCTCCGGCCAGCCCCACGGTAAAGAGCCGAAGGGCAAAAGGGAGGAGTGGGAAGACGTTGGATACCCCCCCCTGAAGCCCCCGCAGGCAAAGCGTCAGGCAGCTCGGGAAGGGCGGTGGACGAAGGAGGAGCACACGATCTTTTTGCACGGGTACGAGCGATTTGGGCGGTCTTGGAAAGATATTGCTGGCCTGTTGCAGACGAGGAACTCGGAGCAAGTGCGGACGCACGCGCAGAAATTTTTCCAGAAGAAGGAGCACCCCGGGGGAATGGAAAAGCATCAACGCAGCTCGCGCGCCAGCTTTGACGGGGGCTCTAGTACGGATCTGACGTCCTCTTTCCCACCTGCTGCCACGGGCATCAACTCCCAAGCGGGCCGAAAAAGCGAGGCGGCGAAGCGCGTCAAGATTGGCCGGGTAGGGGGACCTGGCGAGTCCGCTCAGGCGGGAGAAGCCGGGCATGACCCGCTCGGTGCCTACGTCGTCCCCGATTTGGGCCTGCACGGACACAACGAAAGCCAGTGGCAGTCTCTTGAGTGCTCTGGCAGGCCGTACGTGGTTTCCCATCCGGATTCGCACGTACACCAACACCCCTCTCCTGCAGGCTCCTACGCTCAGCCTCCATACATCGCTCCATCTCCGGGGAAATTCGGCGTGGACTTAGCTCCGCCCGTGGAAGGACGACGCCAGCAAGTCCACGAGGCGGAGGCAACGGCCTGGGGGCTCAGGGCGTGTGAGGCGGACGCGCGCCAGCCGAGGGTCACGACCCGGATGTCGGAGGTGCCAGACGCGCCCGTGGTCGAGAAGGAGGAGGGCCGAGCAGGGGAAAGCTCGGCTGCAGGAAAATCCTTCCAAGCGAAAGCGTCCCCTGTCGTGACCCGACCCTCCCCTGAGCCCAAGGGCGCGTCCTGGACGGCCACGGGAGAGGCGGAAGACGAGAAGGCGTCTTCCGTGGCATCGGCTTCCTTATCCTCTCTCTCCATGTCGGACGACCTGAGCCGTGGGAATCTCACGTCCGGCAGCAGCACGATTGGGGGAAGCGGAATTTCGTCCAGGAGTGGGAAGAAGGGGAAGGAGAGTGGGAGGAAGCCGGGAGGGACGGCCCCCCCGTCCTTGGCTATGTCGCTTTTGATCAAGGAGTTGGAGGACCACGAGGACGAGGCTGGGAGCCGGTCATCGACCCCCTCTTCCACGTCCCTCGATTCCAAAGAATTGCGCCCAGAGGGAGGAGTGCGGCCGCCTTTGCTTCCGGAGGAGGCGTCCTACAGCGCCTCTTCCCTCGACGCGGGCGGACTGTCTTCCTTCTCCTCCTCCTCCTCCCTGGCATCCAACGTCCACCACCACCACCACCACCACCTGCCTGCATGTGCCTTGCCTGGCCGGCGCTTCGAGAGATCCGCAATGTTCATTTCTTCGGACGAGGAGGAGGAGGAGGAGGAGGAGGTTGCGGACCGTTTCCTCGCCTTGGCATACCCGCCCGCTCCCCCCAGCCGTGACATGTTCGGCACGCCTGGGATGTTCGACGGGGGCAGCCCACTTGAAGCACCCCCGTCTCTTTCTTAACGGAGGGAGCCCTGTGTACGGGTGGCAACAGCGTTCCGAGGGCGGCGAAGGTGACCACAGCGATACGGACAGTGACGGCGCCGAGAGCCTGGGGAGCAGCTCTAGCGGCAGCAGCAGCAGCAGCAGCAACAGCAGCAGCGGTGAGGAGCAAATGAGCGGAGCAAGCAGTGACGACGAAGCGATCGACAGCGACGAGGAGTTGATTGTGACTGCTCGATGGCCTGGAGGTTCTCTGAAGGACGGTGAGGGGGGGGGGGAAGCCAGGGTGTACAGCAGCGACGAAGGGGAGAATGAAAGCCGGAGTCGGTGCAGCGGTATGACGTCGCGATCGTCCTGTGTCTCCTCCTCGGCAGCCACCAGCGCGGCGGCCCGCAATTGGGGAGAATCTCGCCCGATGAGCATGCTTTCCCGTCCTTTCAGCGGCCATCGAGACCCCCATAGCGTCAGGAAATCGGACGCTACGACCGTGCGGGAGGGTCGATGGTCTCGTTTCGAGCACGAGAAATTCTTGGAAGCCTTCCAACGCTTTGGGAAAAGCTGGCGGATGATCGCCGCGGTCTTGCAGACGCGGACGGCCGAACAAGTCCGTACCCATGCTCAGAAATACTTCCAGAAGAAGAAGCTGCGGCACCATTTGCATGCGACCCCAGCGTCCGCCCCTCCCCACGCCTTCCCTTCCACCATCCTCTCATCCAGGACGAGTGGGAAAGGGTACAGCGCGCAAAGACACACGGGTGCAGGACGCTTGGGCAGGGACAGGGCTCAGGTGCCTTTCAATCAACCGCCCAACTGGCAACCGCAGCCAAGTACAGGGATGGCCGAGAACGCGACGGAGGTGAACGCGGAAGGCTGCAGGAGAGATGGCATTTTGGACAGCGTGGACGTGGGGGAGAAGGGCCACAAGGGCAGCCACGGGCCAAGGAAGAGGAACAACAGTGACCACAAGGCGCTGACCATCAAGGTGGATCGAGCCAACAATCGCATCGTCGATCCGGTCTTCCCTCTTCCGGCAGATCAGCCGTCGCACGCGCAGGAAGTTGAGGCACACATTGTCTACAACAACGGGACGGGCAGCCATGCTCAGGGTTCTGTTCCATCTCCGGCCACCTCCTCTTCACTCTCTCCCGGGGACCCCCCGCAAGGCGGGACGGAGGCCAAGGTCAGGGGGGAATACTGTCTCGGCCAGCGCATGAACAGCACCAGCAGCACCAGCAGCAGCAATAGCACGCGTATCCCTACCTTTCAATTTCCGTCCGCCAATTCCTCGGTGGCTTCTATGGGGGACGAGGAGGACGAGGGCGAGAGGGGGGAAGGGGACCGGGGTGCGGGCCAGGAATCAGGCGCGGGGATAGGAGGAATGAAGCGGGAGGGACACTTTATGTGCAGGACGGAGGGTGAGGGGTCGGGGAGGAGGACCTCTGTGGGAAAGATGGTGTTCTCTGCGTCGGCTGGGGGCAAGCCACCCTCCGCCCGTGTCCGGGCTCGGAACAACCAGCTTCATGCGCACGTGGCGACCGGAGGGGCTCAAGATTCGGCAGGGGACAACAGGTTGGCCGTGCAAGACGGGAACAACCATGGACCTGGGGGAGGAGGGGCCGGTGTGAGGGAGGGGCGATGGACGCAGGAGGAGCATGCGGCATTTTTAGAGGGCTTGATGCAGTACGGAAAGAGCTGGAAGGAGATACAAGGGATGGTTCAGACCAGGACATCGGATCAAATTCGAACACATGCACAAAAATACTTTATTAAGGTAGGCAAGCAGCACCAGCACCCGGCTTTGTCGACCGAGCAAGCAGGACGGGTCCAGGGATCGTCTATTGCCGTGTGACGAGAGGCGAACGGGAGCTACAGGAAGGAATAGAGTTCTAATCGCTGTGGTTTTATGTGGTAAATCGTCATTCTTTTTTTAATAGAGGGTTTATCAGAGCTTCTTTTCAGCCACCAGAGCCAGCAGCAAGAAATTGAGGAGCTCAAAAACCAATAGGGGGGAGGAAAAAAAGAAGAATTCAGCCAGCCGAAGTAAATATTACAAGCCGCAATAGCAGAAAAGAGGAATTGTTTGAACAGCCATGGAAGGGAGCCATACCCACGCCACTGGGATGAGCAACGAGGAGCGGGGAAATGCCTAAGGGGGTTTCCGGAGGATGTGTGTGGAATGGCGGTCCCGTGTTCATTTAAATTTAAATTTTGGCGGGAATAAAGGTAGGGTGGAGTGTGTTTCCCTTTGAAGTCAAACTTGTTTATCTCGCATGTCCGGCACAACACCATAAGAAGATTGCGGGAGGAGAGGAAAAATCTGAGCACAGGAGACAGAAAGGATTGTAGGGGTGGATGTGGTGGGAGCAGGAAAGCAACATACATGTCCTGTAAAGCCCAGGGAAAATCGATGGTGGCAGGGCCGATCGAGGGACGGGGCGGATCGAGGGACGGGGCGGGGGCTACGAAGAGATGCAATTGATGGAAAGCCTTCTGTCTTGCGAACATTCATCACGATGGGATGACATGGAACATGACGGTGACGCAACCAAAAACCTGATGCCTCCTTCCTGTGATCTACGTGTACCTGGAATGGCGCGCGTGTATATGCAAAACGGAAAGCATGTGTGGGATGAGAGAGACACGGGGCGAGCAGGTCGAGAGGGGTACAGGATGTGCGCATGCGTGTTGCTCCTATCAGAGCGAGCGATCTGACAGGGAGGATTGACGGGAAATTCGGAGTGGGAGGAGAGCGGGCCCCTTTGGCCCTTGCTCAGAGTAAGTGAAGCAGGGCAAGGAGATGACAACAGGCGAGAAAAACGAGAAAAAAAACCTGGGTAATGTGGTAGGACACGGGTGCTGAATTTATACGATAGTATTGCCAGCCTTATAAATGCGACGGGGAATGAAGGGGGATCGATTGTTGGGCTGATATCACGGGAGCTCAGGCTCGATGCAAGGGAAAGCTTCGGAATGAGGGGATGAGCGCCTGGCGCGAGCCTTTCGTGGGAGACCTTCCCTGTATGGAAGCTTTGCTCGGCCGTGTACATGACGCCTGGGACATTGCGCCACCCACAGCTTTGATTTTCGTGCGATCAGAAGAATAACATCAAGTAATTTGTGACAGCGCAGGGAGAATATAGCATGGCATGGTTATCTTCCTTTGTCGGGCACGAAGAAAAGTCCCGCGGGCAGCAGCCTGACGGTTGACAAGTCCTCTCTGCATGAAATGTCAAGGGGCTTCCTCCTTGCGTCAAAACGCTTGGGCCGGTATGTCCCGTCGACGGCGTCTTTTTCTTCGCTGTCTCTGATCACCCTTTCGCCCCTCTATATGCTCAGCCTTTACACGATGCGCACTATGCTTCATTTGGGACGGGCTTCTTGAAACACCGCCTTGAGAAGCTCCTTGTCCATACCCTCCCCACGCCTTCGTTTCTTCCCTCCGCTTTCCAGCCCCTCCCCTCGTAAGCCCTTCTGCTCCCTCCCGCGCGGCCACTCCTCGCTCCCCTCCATCGCGTAAGGGGGCCACTTGTCGGAAGCGGCGCAGCACGCGAAGGTCTTTCCTTGTTTCCCTCCCTTCTCCGACTTCTCCGACTTCGTCGTCCCGGCGCCGTCCCTCCTTTCCCTCCTTCCGTCTCCTCTCCTCCATACCCTCCAGCTCCTTCTTCTTCTCCACCAACCCCACAAACGCAGCATTCTCCTTCTTGGCCTGGAGCATCTCCATCCTCAGCTTCTGCTCGCGAACGCGCCGCTCATAGGCCAATTTTTCCGTTAAGTGGCTCCATTTGAAGCCTCTCAAGTACTTCATCACCCACATGTCGTCGTGGTAGAAATTGTGCTTTTTCCCGCCCACCAAGGATCCGTTCAATGCCCCGGCAACTTCTTTTGCCATCCTTTTATCCTGAAACTCCACCCATCCTTCCACATATTTTTTCTTCTTATTCCCTCCGCCCTTGATGCGCCGTTTCCGTATGGTGACATCCTCTTCCACCATGTACAGCCGTGTGACTGGAGCCATCTTTTCCAGAAGATGTTTTACCTTCGCCGGCTTCATGTAAGGAGGAAGAGAAGACAAATATACGACCCCTCTACGTGCTATTTCGTCGCGGTACTGCCTCGCCTCTCTCTTCAGGCGCTCTGTCTTGTCATGTTTTGGGCCAGCAGGCCCTGCCAAAGAAGAGGAGGACGGCCGCTCCGTCGTGATGGGCATATTGTTGTTGATTACCTCAACATTGTCAGGGCCGTGGATTCCTTCGTCTCCCCCACCTTTTCCTGGCTTGTCATGCCTGAGCTTCGCCTTCTTTACCATCCAAGATACTGCCCCCAAGCGCAAATTAATAGCTTTACGACCTGCTCTTTCCGTGCCAGCGTCGAAGATCTGCGTGGTTGAGTGATTTTTTTCCTTGATCTTTTGGTCGATACATGAATATGGTTAGGAGATCGTGAAATTCGCACGGTTTTTTATTTGGTTGTGGCAGTTCCTCTGATCCCCGGCTGGCGGGCCTCACCAACAAGAAAAAGGAGCACAATTGATCGTACAAGACAAATTCTTGACAACACCTGGCGAATGAAGGTCATACATGTCAATGCTGGTCTTTACATCTCAAACACGCTCAGGTACTCAACAAATAATTCTGTCAATTTGTCCAGAGGGCTGTAGGATGCCAGCATCGTTTCGGGCTATCAAGAGTCTTAGCGCTGTGAGGTACTTCGAGTACGTTCCCATCGAATTTAGTACGTGCCATCTTCATTCACTCAATCAAAACACACCACGCGTCATCAACATTGGAATTCTACAGGCAAACACGTACTGAAAGCATTGGGACAGCCGTTTGTACTTTTTTTCTTTCCGTCCAGCGAATGACAGTGTTTTGAACATGAGCTTATCTTCCTCCTCATGCACTCTCATATCAAGTTGTTTCAACAAAGCTACATTCAGTAGCTTTCCGTCCCCAATCATTTTTCTCAACATCTATATACAGATGGTTTTGCTAGAGCTAGATTCCTAATGTAACATTACCAGCCTCCTCTGCGATATACCTATTTCATGAAACCCAATTTGGACATGACCTTCGCCTCCCACGACACAGGTGCCGAGAATACTTCTCCCGGTTTCGCTTTTTCGAGGCACGCCGCAAGCCTGGTTCCCTGGTCTATTGCTCTCTTTGCGTCCAGCTCTGCTGCCATCTCTGCACCCCCAATTCTAAACACCCCCAATCCGGCTGCCGACAGGGGGGCTTGCAACTCCCGCAAGGGCTCTTGACCCGCGCACGTGACGATGGTGTCTACGTTCAGCACCTTGGTCTCTCCAGAGCTCTTGAGCTTAAGGTGGAGGCCCTCATCATCTATCTTCAGATACTCCACGCCCGTGACCATGTGCACGCCTCCTTTCTTCAAGGATACGCGGTGGATCCACCCAGTTGTTTTCCCCAGCCCGCCCCCCATTTTGCCTTTCTTCCGTTGCAGGAGGTAGATCTCTCGAAAGGCCGGGTCATGGGCCTCCTTTTCAAGCAGCCCGCCCCTTTCCTTGTTGTCCCCATCGATTCTCCATTCCTTCAAAAACTTGCCCACATTTACGCTGGCCGGGGGGAGGCTGGGGTCATGCAGCAAATATTCCGCCACGTCAAACCCAATGCCACCGGCGCCTATAATGGCCACGCGCTTCCCCACCTCCTTTCTGCCCCTCAACACGTCCACGTACGAAAGAACCTTGGGATGTTCACATCCGGGTATTTTGACCGGGCGGGGGAGGACCCCCGTGGCCATCACGACCCGGTCGAACCCCTCGGCCGCCAAGTCCTCCGCGGTAGCAGGCGAGTTCAGACGCACATCGACTTGAAGAAGCTTCAGTCGATGGGAAAAGTAACGTATCGTCTCGTGAAATTCCTCCTTGCCGGGGATGACTTTCGCCATATTGAACTGCCCGCCGATCTCATCTGCTTTCTCAAACAGCGTCACCGCGTGGCCCCTCTCCGCCGCCGCCGTCGCGCAGGCCAATCCTGCCGGCCCCGCCCCCACCACAGCCACCCTCATCTTACTCCCAGGAGATACGGGAAGTAGGTGCAGTTCCGTCTCGTACCCCGCCCGAGGGTTGACCAGACAGCTGGCACGCTGTCCCTTGAACGTGTGGTCAAGGCAAGCCTGGTTGCAGGCAATGCACGTGTTGATTTCCTCCACGCGCCCCTCTGCGGCTTTACTCAAGATGGCGGGGTCCGCCAAAAAGGGTCGTGCCATGGAGACCAGGTCGGCGTTGCCGTCGGCCAGTACCCTCTCGGCCGTGGCGGGCATATTGATCCGGTTCGTGGTGCAGAGAGGAACCCCCAACACCCCCGTTTCCTTCAATTTCTTCGTCACCCAGGCATACCCTGCGCGCGGGACGCAGGTGGCAATGGTGGGGATCCGCGCCTCGTGCCAGCCGATCCCTGTATTGATGATCGTCGCACCGGCGGCCTCCAGGGCTTGGGCCAAGGTCACCACTTCCTCCCACGCCGAGCCCGCCGGGATCAGGTCCAGCATGCTCAGGCGGAAAATGATGATGAAATCTTCTCCCACGGCCGCTCGGACGGCCTTGACAATCTCCACGGGGAAGCGCATTCTGTTTTCGTAGGGGCCTCCCCAGGCACCTGTCCTCTTGTTGGTGTGCTCCACCAAAAACTGATTGATCAGGTAGCCCTCGGAGCCCATGATCTCCACGCCGTCGTAACCGGCTTCCCGGGCCCGGCTGGCACAGTGCGCGTAGTCCTGAATGGTCCGCTCGACCTCCGCCTCGGTCAGAGCCCGTGGGGAATACATGCCGATCGGCGCTTTAATGGCGCTCGGCCCCACCAAGAAGGGGTGATAAGCATAGCGGCCGGCGTGTAAGATTTGCATGGCAATCTTCGCTTCAGGATGGGCGTTATGCACGGCACTGGTCACGTCCCGGTGGGCTCGTACCTCCAAAGGGTTTGTCAGCTTGGCTGCGAAAGGAGAGAGCTTTCCTTGACGGTTCGGGGCAATGCCGCCCGTAACTATCAGTCCGACTTGGTGCTTTGCACGTTCAGCATAGAAAGCGCCCAGTTTGTGCAGCCCTCCCCCTATAACGCCGCCATCTTCCAGACCCACGTGCATGGATCCTGACGTGTTGCAAGGTAGTATCACAAATAAGTTGGTGAGGATGTAAGTCCATGTGCAGGTAAAGGAGATGAACGGAGGGAGCACAGACCGCAGATATGAAAGGGACCAGTTTTAAAGCGAAGAAACGTGAGGACAACCACCAAAGATGGAGAATGACAATTGTGTCTGGGTATCGATTGATGATTTCAAGAGAAATCGAATATGGATTTGATCAGGCGTCGAGGGGGGAGGGGAAAGGTGTGGAAAGGGATCGATTGTCTCGGCCGAAGCAAAATAAGATACACTTACCCATGACAATACGATTACGAAGTGTGGCCCCAGACTTGAGCTTTAAAGGCTGAAAAACGTGGGCAAATTGCTGCGCCATGATCGGGTGAAATGACGGCGTACTCCTTCGTTCCGGACGTCAAGGTCGCGGGAGCCACTTATTCGCTTGCCCTGCACTTGTAAAGAGACGTGCCTGTCGTACTGGAACAAAAGAACAAAAGAAAGCATTTCAATATGGTATAGCTACATTGGAGCGTGAATTCCTGCGAAGAAGCGCCTTTAGTCAGCAAGTTGGACTTGCTGCCACTGCGAATGCTTCAACTCACAACAGGTAACGGCCTGCGTCTTTCTATCGACCATCAACATGACAAAAAACCATCTCAGGTCTTAATAATTCTTACCATTTCCACGCGACACACATGACAGTACATATCATTGGCTACGACCATCATTCTCTGGGTTACAAAATTGGCATCATGGGATTTTTATTTTCCCAGCGCCGGCGCTATGTGCTACTCGCAGCCGGGTTGCTCACTTTTCTGGCTAGTGCTTACGTCGCGATGAAAAAAAACAGCAAAAAGAAAAAGTATTTAGAATATTGCGCCTTGAAGCTACGCCCGCAAGAGTCAGAGAAGGAAGAGGAACCGCAATCACTCTGCCATGAAGAAATCAAGAGGGATTTGGCGTGTCAAGGCCTGACTGCTGTACCCGCAGAGGTATTCCAAATGCGCAGCCTTCGGATCCTCAATCTGATGGGCAACTCCTTGACATTCCTCCCATCTGAGATCGGTCAGCTCTCACAGCTAGAAATATTGGGCCTAAAAGACAATCGACTCACAGCCTTGCCAGCCTCCATCGGCGACCTGACGGGCCTTGTGGCGCTATACGTCACGAACAACGGACTCACAAATTTGCCTCCCAGCATCGGTAGACTCGTGAATCTCCGCAAGTTTCAAGCATCGTTCAATGATTTGCAAGCCTTGCCGGAGGAAATGGGGAACATGCGCTCTTTGGAACTCTTTCGTGCCGCTGGGAATCCGAAGTTGCTCTCTATCCCTGTCTCCCTCGCTCGAGCACCGTCCCTCACATGGCTCTCACTGGGCGGCTCTAAATTCTGCGACGCGTTTTCCCGCAACACTTTAGGCCCTGCAGAAAAGGATGGAGCACAGTGGTGGGCCATGGAAGGTCATCGCGGCGGCAGAGGTGCTTGCGCAAGAGGGAGGAGCATCGATCATGACACAAGCAATACCACGACTGAGTGTACCGGCGGCCGCTACATCGAGGTTCCCCCCTCGATACCGCGAAAAACTTTGCAACTTGAGCGAAAACTGGGTGATGGAGCGTCGGGAGAAGTGTTCTTGTCGGAGTGGGAGACCGGTACCGCCGCCGCTCTTTCCGCTTCCTCCGCGTCCTGGAAAAGGAGGCTTACCCCTCAAAAAAAGAAGAAAGCCAAGGAGCAGGTGGCCGTGAAGATCTTCCGTCATGACGTCTCGCCGGATGGGCGGGCGATCGATGAATTGGAAGTCCTGTGCCTTCTGGAGCACCCAAACTTAAGCAAAGCGCGGGCTCTAGTGGTGGAAGACGAAGGGGAGGCTGGGCGGGGGGGGCTAAGGAGCGGCACGGAGGGATTGCGCCCCATCGGGGTTGTTATGGACCTTGTGCCCGGTCAGGCCATGGCTGCCAAACCGGATCACACCAGCATGCTCCGGTGTCGATGGGAGGAAGGACGGCTGTACTCCCATGCGGTAGTTCTTCGCATAGCCCACAATCTTGCCGCAGCTCTGATGCATCTCCACGCCAAGGGGATCTTTCACGGTGACGTGTACGCGCATAATTGTGTGGTGGATGAGGAGGGTAATACTACCCTATTGGATTACGGCGCTGCCTTTTTGTACAGCGTGGGGGAGGGAGGCGGCAGAGAGGAGGGCATGGAGGGTCTAGATTTGGAAAAGCTGGAGGTGCGAGCCTTTGGGCTGCTTCTAGCGGATTTGCTTCCTCGGCTGGATGCACAAGAGGGCGTACAGAGAGTAAGCTTCCCACAGAAGGAGGAGAAAAGGCGAAGGGCGTCGTCCCCCTTCGGTTCCCTCGGTCGTTCCTCTTCGTCGACCAGCCCCACCGCCCCACCGTCTGTCTCGTCCTCAGCCGCACTAGAATTCATGCAAGACCTGGTTGAGACATGTCTCTGGGACCAAGTGGACGCTCGCCCCACTTTTGCCTCTTTGTATGCTCGTTTGTCTTCCTTTGCGGCCATGGCGTGACCCCAACAGCGGTGGCGGGTTTCCGAGGTCGGGGATTGACCGGATGGTCGCTATGTTAATATCAACGGAGAGGAATAGTTTCGCGTGCATAGAAAGTGTTACGGTCGTGGGCGCGACTGCCGTAGGCTCTGCCATTGTTACTTTGTGTTATCTCCTAGCGCGATCTCAGGGGAATACCATGTTTTGGAACCATTTCCTCAGACGAGATGCATTCCCGGCTTTTTTACATTTTATTAGTCACCCCTGCGCCTTATGTACTGTACCGGGAACATACATCTCGCTCGATCGAAAGGGAGGCATGTTCTGTCATGGCAGCATTGGCTGGTCCTTCTCGACGGCTCGCCCCTTGGCCACCCCTCGTTCATCCGAACTTTCTCTATCTAACAGTCCAGTCCCCCCCCCACCCCCCCCATGACATGCCTTCTGGAGGTATCCGTGGATACGTGGCATCAACGTTTGTTTGATGCCCGATGTTTTCATAAGTGCTCTTTCGCTAATACATACTATCTGCACGTTTATGACCCGGTCGCGATCATGTAGGCATTCTCCCATACTTTGTCATCTCGCCCATGCTGTCCTCCACCCTAACGTCTTCACGATCTTCGCCTTTTTATTCATACTCATGCACCTAAAATCTCCTGTGACGCTCCTGTGGGGCACGTCCCTATTTGCTATGTCAAGGTTGTTTGCTGGATGACCCCCATGCTCCGCTCTGGAGGCAATAGTTTGTGGATCTTGAAGGTATTCGATACCTTATCCCGCACGTGCCCAAGGTCCTGGGGTGTGATGAAGATGAATTGACGATGCTGCATGTCCTCACGCGTGGCGGTCTTCACCAGCAAATCCAGCGCCGTTTTTCTGGCGACGGCATCCATAAAGATGTCAAATTCATCCATGATCCGAAAGGGTGATTCGATTGCGTCGCCCAAGGCTATCAAGAAGGCGAGCGTCGTGAAGGAGCGCTCCCCCCCAGACAATTCTTTGACGTTCTTGCTCACCGATGACTCGTCCATCGCATTCGTTCTCATCTCCATTTCCAGCACCCGATTTTTGAAATCGAGCTTTCCTGCGCTACCTTTATGCTGCAGCACGGTATCAAAGGCTATGGTGGCCCGACGGACGATGTACTTGCGGAAACTCCGTAGATTCCTCTTCCGTTTATCCAGCCCTTGCTCCAAACGATCCAAATTCTTCCTCTGCGCTTCGATCTGCCGCTTTTTCTCCACATACGCATCGTAGGCATTGACCATTTTCAGGCGCACCGTGGCCACCGAGTCCCGAGTTTGATGCTGCGCGCGTGCTGCCACCAGTCGGCGCTCCTTCTCCTTTAACTTCTTGGTCAGCTGTTCCCAGGTCCCGGACGGGATCACATCCTCCCCATTCCAATCCTCCCCCAAAGCATTCCGCGTGTAGAGTCGCACGCCCTTTATCGCTTCCTCTGCTAGTGTTGTCGCCGTTACGAGTCCCTCCTGGAGATCCTTTCCCTCTGCTTGAGCTTTCAGCAGGCCTGCCTGACACTTCTTGACTCGAACATCCGCTTCCTCCAGTTGACCAAGGCATTCGCTGATCAACGCTTGCTCCGCCGCCACTTCCACCTCCAAGGCTTTGCTCCGCTTGGCCTCGTCCGCCTCCCGGTCCACCAAAGGTTTCACATCCTCCTCCAACCGCTGTTTCTCCGCCTTGTCCTGTGATTGTTGGGTTTGTAGGTCCCTCACTTGCTCGTCATAGGCGTCAATCTCCCGTTGTACCGCTTCCAAATCCATGGCTGCCTCTTTTGCTTGACTCGCATCATTAATGTGGTATTTCACCGTTCGAATGCGGTCTTCCAAGGCGTTGACTTCCCCTTCCATTTTGCGGATCTCCGCTCTTATCTGTTGCAATCGTGTTTGCAATCTTCGTCCTTGCTCATCCAGCTGCTGTGCGGCACCGACAACCCTCGCTGCTTCCGCCTTGGCCGATGCTAGATCCCTTTGTAAATTCAGCCGCGCCGCGGAGCTATCCATCCCCAACCGCCGCCGGCCCTTGTTGCTCACGAACCGCTGAATGCATGACTTGTTCTTAAACTCTGTCAAGTAATCGGTCATGTCGTACACGACTTTGATGGGCGCTGGGAAGCGACCTTGCGAGGCGGCCATTTGCTTGGCCCCCGCCGTGGTCTGCGTGACCGCTGACCCGTCCATTTTAGCCCAATCCACCAAGCAGTTCCACACGTAATCATTATCGACAGCCACGCAGTCAGCCACCATGTGGAAGGGCACGCCGTTCAGGACGTTGGAGCCCCGGGACGTTTGGAGCACGTGGCGTGGGAGGCCAGGGGTGACTGTGTAGACGGACAAATTGTCCGCTTGTCGCACGTTCCGCATGACGTCTTGGAGGACCCGGCGATCCTCGTGAGAGGTGACGATGAAGCCGCTCAACATGCCGGCGATGGCATTCTCCACGGGGCCAGCCCATTCCTGGGCGCCGTCCTTCACCTTGACATGAAGGCCGATGGGACCGACGGGCACTTCTCGGAAACGTTTCTTCTGCCGTTGGATTTCCCTCACTACTCCCATCACAGCCTCCCCGTACACCGCCACTGGGTTGTTCCCTCCCGCTCCGTCCCTCCCCAGGCAATGCAATTCTTTCTCCACCCGCTTCACTGCCCCCTGTGCATTCATCACGTCGAAGCGCGCCACGTCTCCCGCTTTTTTAACCTCCTCCATCTCCGCGAGCGTTTGCTCCTGCTCGACTTCCAGCGCCGCCCGCCTTGTTTCCGTCCCCGCCAGGGCATCTTCTAGCTCCTTTCGCTCTTGCACCAAGGGGCCCAGGTCCGCTTCGCTCTGCGCGGTCAAACGTTCCTGCTCCTCCTCCATTTCCTTCTTTTTCACCTTTTTCTTGGCCAAGTATTTCTTGATTTCCTCCGTCTTCACGGCCACCCGTTTCTCCAACGTCGCGATGGGGAGTCTGCGTCGGCTCAGCTGCGTTTTCAGGTCCTGCATCGTCCGTTTCGCGTCTTGCGTCCGTTCCTTCAGCTCCGTGACTTTCTTTTCCAGTTCGACTGCCCGCTGTCCTTGCCCCTCCCGCATCTCTTCGGCCTTGACAAGGGCCTCCTTGATCTTGATCACTTGCCGCTCATTCCGCGCCACGGCCTTGCCTGCCTCCTGCCGTTCCTTCTCCTTGTCCTGGGCCTCGGACCACACAAGCTGCACCTTCAAGTGCTTTATCTCCTCTTCCTTCTGCTCTAGACCCTCCATGCTGTCGACGAGCTGGGTGTCAGGATAGGGGATGAGGGGCCAAGGGAGGGGCGTGGGATGGCCGGAACAGGCTCTCTCCGAATTTGGACTAAGACAGGTGCCAGGGAAAGGAGGAAGAACAAGTTGGGAGAGACGCACCTTTTGCAGCTCTTTGTATTGCGACTTGAGGCGCGGTAGATTCTCCTCGTGCTGCCGTAGGATTTCTTCGGTGTTGCGAAGCACTTCCTTGGGTTTGGAAAGCTGGGCCTGCAGGCGCTCGATGTCCTGGTGAAAAACGTGGGCAAAGAATGGTAAGGTACATCCGAGGGTACGTGGGGTGAAAGTCGTGTGTCGAATGGCTGCCGAATGAGGATGAGGGCACCCTAGCCCCGGCCCGCCCCCCCACGACGGTTCCAGAGACATGGCCGCGTGGTGCGGAGGAAGGAGAGAGGAAAGCGGGGACCAAAAATATAAAATCCCGACCCTTGTCCGGAAGGAAAGGTACAAAGAGGGAGGCAAAGAAGAGGAAGGGGAGGGGAAACGCACCGTGGCCCGTTCGAAAAAACGGTACTTCTCGGAGCCGTCCCCCTGTATAAATTTCTTGGCGTTCTCCTGGTCGAGCAAGGCGCACGGGTTTTCGATCTGGATGTTGAACAAGTCCAAAAGCCGGTCCAAGTCTTCCTTCTTCTTGGATACCAGCTGCAGGTGGCCGGAGCCCCCCTTGAAGGGCTCTCCCCGCAAGAGCCGGTACCCACAACCACTCGCATGCCGTTCGATGCGCCGCTCCACGGTGATGTAGTCCCCGTATTTGTCGTATTCGTAGGCATCCGGGCCTTTATTGAGCAGGCTGACACGGACAATGGCGTGGCCGTCATGCCCCTGCCGAATCATGTCGCTGAGTCGCGCCCCCCGATGCGTTACATTGGCACGTGCGCCCAAACAGATCTGCAACGCGGCAAGTATAGCGGATTTCCCACTTCCGTTTTGACCGTGGATGAAGTTGACGTTTGGACACAGGTTGATGGACAGCTTCCGATGGCACATGAAATTTTCGCAGTAGATTTTCACGATCACGCCCGTCTCCGCCGGCCTGCCCATGGGATTCAGGACCGCGTACCGTTTGCCGGCTTCCATGGACCCAAGTTGACGCGTGGTCTCCGGGTCTTCGTCCTCCTCCGAATCCGACTCCATCCCCAAGCCCACACCGTCTTGCTCCTCCTTCGCCGCTCGTTTCTCCTCGTCCATGCCTCCCGTGCCTCCTGTTTTGTCACCCAACGCCTCGTCTTCCCTCTGCAGCCTCAAATCGCCATCTCCCGATGAATGACGCTCAGTAGGACGTGCTGCTTTCCCATGAGCAGCCTGTGTCTTGCCAGCCCGCTTTCGGCCGCGCTTTTCTAGTGTTTCCTACCTCCTCCCCCTCCCTCCTCCTCCTCCTCCTCCTCCTCTTCCTCTTCCTCGATTTCCATGTCTTTCTGCAGCACCGATCGTACCATGTTCTCCTTGTCCTCGCTATCCGATGCCATGGACGCGTGTGTGCGTGCCAGGGCCCCCTGTAGATTGAAATGAGGCACCATATTCGTCGAGAAACGTTGGAAAGGAGCAGGTTTTAAAATCATTCCAAGGAGGGCGGGAAGGGCGGGATTCGAAGCTGGCAAATAGAACCCACAGCACAAGTCCTAAATACTGGCACCGCACGACGGTCTCGTGCAGATCACCACGCTCTCCGCATATTGCAGGAGAGTACGCGTGCATGTCCTGCGCTCCTAGAGACTCCTTGTCCCCCATACGAGGTTTTTAATGTTTTTCTTGAACGAGATCAAAGGATCGAATCGGCTTGGAGGGGAGGAGCTCGGAACATAAGATAGACAAGACAACAACAACGGCCCCGGGGGAGCTATTCACGCCGGGATAAATCAGGAACCTGTGAACCAATTTTTAAAGAAAGCTAGGCGCACATCTCTTTTTGTTTCTGGTGCACTTATGTTTTTCATCAGTTACTACGGTGCCTACGACCTCCAACGACTCGTCGGACCTCCTCTCCTGCGCCTCCAGTTTTTCCATCCCTCCACATTTCGATACATATTACACCATAGCATCTATAAGACTATGCAACCGCAACCCCAACTTGTGTTGCGCGCCCCTCTCGTCCCGGGGTTCCAGCCATCCCCACCAAATGTATCCATCACTTACTCCCTGAATCCGAGGCAGGCGTTCCCGACGACTTCACAGCCTCGGCCGAGTCCGTGACTGAAGAAGTGCGATAGGTGGAGGAGGTAGGAGGCTGGGCTGAAGATGCTCCCTGCGCGGGCGCAGGACGGCCCGTCGGCTCAAAGCCTTTCCCAGAAGGGGATATGGGTGGCACGACATCATGTTCGTGGGCGGCCAGGGAGGGCGGAGCCTGCGAGGCCGCCGGTCCGTTGGCCCCAGGCCCGGGGGCCACTTGCGGCGAAGACTGTTGCTGGTAGGGGATATACCCGTGGGGAACGCCCATGTGCCCGCTCCCTCGTGCCTTGGCAGTGCCTCTTCCCGGGCCACCCGCGAGGCCCTTTCCGCCCCCAAGGAAGCCTCCACGACCCCGGTCACCCTTGGGACGTCCGCCCTCCTCGTCCTCCCCGCCCGCCCATACCCGGATGACCCATCCCCATCCCTCCGTACATCGCCGCGGGGTAGTGTCCTCCCGGCCCCATGGGCA
>NW_005803705.1:0-39045 GCF_000240725.1 Microchloropsis gaditana
AACGACGACTATAAATTGGGCCGGTCTGACTTCACGACTTATGTCCTCAAGGACGGGGGCATGCCGGAAGAGGAAGACGAGGTTGCACCGCATCATCTGGCGTTGCGGCTGGAACGCAGGTCTCATCCCTTGATCCACGGTCAGCTGGCTGGCTTACGAGTGGCTGAGAGAGGCTTCGCTTTTCCCAATGCAAGCCATGAGGAGCGAAACGCACACGTGCAGGCGGATGAAAATTCAGGAAAGACAATTTTCCTGTTGCCCGTACCGGCCGGGGAGGTGGCCTCGGCTATGGAGTGGGCGTGTTGGGCTGGAGACATGGGCCTGCCAAACTACCTCTTCGTGGCTGCCAGCAGGAATGACTCGTGCGCCATCGAGGCTGCGCTCGCAGTCATCAATAAAGGTCGAAAAGGCGGTGAAATCTTGCACATGGACCCTAGTCAGTTGACCATTGCTGGTTGGGGCGGGAGCAAGCCCTATTTCAATCAAAAAAAATCAGGGATCGCTTCGAGAGCCGTCCTGGACTATGGGACTGGGGCATTGATGCAGCGCCTGTTGCGGTTGGGACTTTCTGTGGTATTGGTGCCCACACTGACCCCGTTCCCTCCACCTTCACGGTCGGCTTCATCCGCGTCGCCGCATCCGCATCTTCCATCTTTTTGGGGAAAGAATGCGAATGCAAAAATGAAAGGCGACGAGGGAACGGGTAGGACATCACAGGAAGTCATTCAAAGCGTGATGCAGGCCTCCGACGATGCAGCATGTGACGTGATACTGTGGGAGGAAACGCATACGAGCGCTCCAGGGCATACAGACACGCTGAGCAAGCACACATATACGAAAGAATCGTCATCCAAGGAAAAGGCTGACAAGCGGGCAAATTTTTTGTACGCTCGGGTGGAGGCATCGAGCCAAATCATGAAAAATTGGGATACTGTCTTCAATTGCCTGACGGAGGACGTACGGAGTAGCAAAAGCAAAAGGGGTTGGTGCTTTGCGGAGTTGAAAACTTCTTGCCATCATCTTGTACCGGCGGTCTCTGTTTCGAATTATTTTGAAAACTTGTCGGCAGATCAGCGGTTGTGGAGTGCTTCCTCGTTGCAGTGTCGACAAAAATACAAGAACCGAGGGACTTGATTTAGGAAAGCACTAGCATGCGACTTTTTTCCAATCAAAAGAGATTTAAAAACCTGTGAGCTGCTACAGGGCAGAGCGTAAATGTAAAAATTAGGGATCATATAATGCACTTTAGAAGAAATGACTCCTTTGAAAAAAAGCAAGCTGAGATCGACTCTTTCAAAAACCAATGAGACCACCGGAGGAAAAATACATATGAAAGCCTGTGGATGTCACAAAAGTTCTATAAAGACATAATGGTCAAGATAGCATCTACATCGAGAAGCCTGTGTTGCTTTTTCCAGATAGCGAGCGAGTCAAAAGTGCTGAGATGCATAACTCATGTTTATGAGAACGTAGAAATAATCTTTCTTCGGCGCTGCCTTCTTACGGGAAAAAGTGTTCGTTAAGACCCTGAATGATTATGAATAACGACTTTCCCTCTTACAGTTGTAAACAAGTCTCCTTGTTCACGGTTGCAACCCTCAGTACTGTTAACGGCAAGCCGACCAACGGTCTGCCGGGCAGCAACGTACTCAGGATTCGACCGCAATCTAATACTGCAAATCCCACACGCACATAACGCCAAACACCAGGTAACACATGGATGATGAAGACACTCGTCTCATGTGCAGTGTTGCTATTGCAGCCGTTCGCCTACTCCTTTTTTCCTGCAGCCAGGCAACATTATCCGCCCCATCGAGATCTGCATCAGCGAGAACCATGCCTATCGTTTAGCGCCTTTATTGACGACAGTTTGAAAGCTTCAGAACATCCATCCGACGAACTTCCCCCCAAGTCTTATTTCTTTGATGCCCCTAAAGCTGTCCGGTTGGCAGCTTTTTCGTTTGCAGCTTACGGTAAGCCTTCCGGGTCCCGCTGGCTGCGCCTGTCTGATGGCACAGATTTGGGTTTTCAGTCCGACGACCTTGTGCGAAACAATTTTAAAAGTCTATTACTGGTTCATATTCTCCAAGCCCGTAACTTGCCGGAAGAACAAGGTGGATTGCTGGAAAAAGCCTTGTCTGGGTCTGGCTGTGACCCTTACGTTGTCTCAGCAGTAAATAATTCTTGGGGTGCTGACCTGGCGATTACAAGTGCCAAAACTGCAAATTCGAATCCCGACTTTTTTCAACGCTTCTTTTTGTACGTGGAAGATCCGACAACGGCATCACTGAAGCTTACAGTCAAAGATCGAAATCTACTGAAGGGTGATGATGTTATCGGCTCTTGTCAAGTGCCTTTGAGGCTTCTGGAAGAGAAGATAGGCGACGACGCACCCCCTGCACAGGGCATTTTGGAATGGTCAGGAATCTTGGATATTGAGAGTGCTGTGTCAAATACAAAAAGTTCGGGGACCATTGAAATCGAGCTTCAGCTGGTACCTTTGGATGGCAATGCCGTAGACAAAGACGATAGAAATCTAGACGATCCGGATATAGAAAACATGAAATCAATCACTTTAACCCTACAGGACCCAAAAGTGTTTTGGAAGGTATCGATTGGAATGAGTTGGGGTCACGTGTTGGAGGAGTAGCAACAGGGTTGGGCCGCTACCAATTTGCGTGCTTTTTGACAAACGAGGAGACAGACACTCAGGGGGGAATATGGTACGACTGGAAGGCCAAGGAGATCATTATATCCTTTCGCGGGACTCAGATGGAGTGGAAAGATCTTTTGACAGACATGGCGATTTATCAAGAAGGTTTGGACGGGCCAGATGATCGCCGTCTAGTGCATGCTGGCTTTCGGCGTGCATTTCGTTCCATCCGGGGGGGGGTAGTACAAGCCTTACAATTCATTGCTCCTGATTTAATCGTTGACGGGTGGACTGTGGATGTATGCGGTCACTCTTTGGGAGGCGCATTAGCCTGCTTGATGGCCTATGAGCTGGATCGACGAATGCCGGCTCTATCAGAGGGAGGTCGTCTGCATGTCTATTCCTTCGGGGCCCCGCGCGTAGGCAACACTGCCTTCTGCGACGAGTACGATGTTCGCCTGAAAGAAGTGACGTTCCGAATTGTGAATGGTTTAGACCTTGTCGCACGTATGCCGCGAGGAACGGGACGGTCTGCGGTTTTAATGGAATACAATCATTGCGGACGCACGGTGTTGCTTACAGAGACAGAAGAAGGGCAATTTCGTGTCTGGGTGGAGGGAGAGTCGGAAGGAGTGTGTCCACTTAAAGAGGGTGACGCATTTGCGTCGACCACGGACAAGTCTGTCTCTGATTTGAGGGCAATAGCCATGAAGGGGAAAGGAGACAAGGAGCTCGAATTTCAATTGCCTATAAGCAAGGCCACGTTTTCGAATGGCACGACAGCCTCGGTCCAGGAGATGCTGCGGGCAGCTGGTAATCTCACTAATCTTGAGGCCATGCTTTCCTTTAAGCCATCTACGGATATTTTGGCCTCCTTTTCTGGATCTCCTTCATCCTGGCCTCCCTCGGGACCTTTCGGTCAGTTGAGTCTTCAAACGGACCTATTTCAAGTCGCCAACGCCGTCTTCGGGACAGCTCTAAATTCAACCGCATTCATTGGCAAGAGTCTAGGACTTAATGAGACGTTTATAGACAGTGAGCTGAATTTGATTAAAGGGCTAGTATACGGTGAGGCACTCGCCCATCACATGGAACCATTGTATTACCTTGCGCTCGAAAAAGCTTTCGGGGCCGCGATGAAAATGGACTCTGCCAGGAAAGAGCATTGGGACGAAGACCAAAGGTAATTTGGGGTCGAAAATCATTTTTACGCAAAGAATATCGCTATACATGCATACATACATGGAGCTGTGTGCAAATATTTACTTTAATTTAATATAAATCCAGTAGAGACGCAATTGCAGTTAATTTTTTCATGCGTCTACATAACAGTTTATGATATTTGATTCTGTTCGTAACTTGCTATTGTCTTGAAGAGTCCGTGGGAGTTTGTGATCCTACTCCATAGATTTGAGAAGCTTGCAATTTTCCATCTACAGCGTTTATATCGGCCTGCCAAACTCCTGCTTCCAACAAAAGTTCTCGTTGTTTCTGGCGCTGAACCAGATCCCGCTGACACACGTGTTCGAAATGAGAAAAGATAGCTTTTGTTTGCACCGAGTCTGAAAGTGCTCCCTGCAGACAATCTAGCGCTTTAAGGAAATCATCCTGTATTTCGTCTGGTATTTCAATATCAGACCATGCTGCAGCTGCTCCCAAAAGACGGTTCTTCATTTCTTCCCCATGCGCTTGTCTATCCTTAGAATCGCTCTTCCCGAAGACCACTAAATTGCGAGGCACGCTTTTCCTTTCGCGAATGAAGGCATCCCAAGCGCCTCGGACGTCTCCTTGCTCTTTCAGTAGAGAAACGACATCTGTCAGGTGCGTCAATCGTTTATACTTACCATTTCTTTTCATCAAGTGTTTCAGCGGGACGGGCCGGCGTAAAGCTCTTTCTTGCATAGCAACTTGCATCAAAACAAGGGCTATTAAATCTCCTTGCCTTAAGGTTGCTCCGTTACAGTCCTCGATCTTGGGTGTGACAACAGATGAGAAGACCTGCGAGACGCTTTCAAAAGGTAGGTTTGGAGAATCGTCGATTGCATTTTCGCCAGCTGGTCCCCTGGAACACTGCAGAGCCGACACATTTGACCATGCGGAATGAACGTCTCTGTCTTCCGCACTTCCCCCACTCAACACTGTCAACACTTCCAAGAGCAAAGATTCCCATGAGCCCAACACCGTAGTTTCAATCCCTACTGTCAAATGAAGCGACGAGTTTTCCAGGCCCCCGTCATTCTCATTGAGCGCCTCATGGATCGTTCCAGAGGGCAGGTAGAGCAAATCCCCAGGCTCGAGGACGAAGTCAATGTATGGCTCTCCGATGTCGTGTAGGCTCGGCTTGAATTGCATGTCCGGACGCGGTTGCTCCACCAGTGCATCGTATAGACGCCATCGCTTGGAGCCCTCTACTTGAAGGATGAATGCATCCATCCAATCAAAATGTGCCTCAAAAGCCTGGCTGCCAGGAGGGGTAAAGTAGCAGTTGATGGACGTGCGGTAGCCCAGTTCCCCTTCAAAAGCAAGAGCCAAGCGGGATGTGCCGTACAACTTATCCTCAATATTGTTTATGACCAGAGAATAACCTCGTGAAAAGGCGGCATGCGCGACCTCTGCATCCGTCGAATCATCGTCGAGACCAAAAATCTGCCGTAGCGCTGCGGTAGCAGGAGTGCTCGACCACCATTCGCCATCGACGCCCTTTATGCGTTTGACTAGTGTCCAGCTTTTACTTTCTGCGTCATGTTCTGCCTGATCGCATTTTGGTTCGCTAGAACTCAAACCTCTCAACATTGAAGCGGTTGAGCTTTGCACCAGTATAGCATCCAAGTCACTCTGCCGCATGATTGGTTGGAAAAATGTTGGATTATGCCTCCGAATAACGGCCGGTTTAATTTGCCAGAAGTCTCGGAAAAACAATTCTTTGCCAGGGGTAGGTCCCAGCATGGATGATAGCACAGTGTTGTCAGTCGTAGTCGATGGTGGCCTAGGTTGGTGCTCCCCAGCTCCAAAGGATAAGGCTAGCCAAACAAACAAGAGTTGGAACTGCACCATTATTTGGTTGCTGATCGCAAAATCGAACAGCCTGTGACCGACGATAGCATTATGAGGATTAATAGAGATACATGACGTCTAAGTCCAGTACTATGGAAATGTTGGACGTTGAGTTCAAATGTTGAAAAGAAAACACACAAAAGACAACACCAATCAGACACTCTTGGATTGCAGAGAATATGAATTTTTATTCGTAGTACGTCGAGACATACATTCAAGCTTCGATATGGACAAATCGGCATTGAAATTTCGGTAATGCATGCGCATATTCGCGGCGCAACTGCCCCGGCACCCCGGTGGTATAGAGCCCTCGGTCACCGTTGGAGTGCATCTGACAGCATAATCAGCTTTGAGACTGTGATAAAAGCATAAGGGCTGCGTAGCGCATGATTATACTATGAACAACTTTCCCCGTATAAAGCACACCTCGTGATACATTCGGAAGAGTAAAGTAAACATTTTGCGTCAGCTCTCCAACGGCTGCAAATGACGGCTAAACCGTTACGCAGGACAAGCATTCATTCCTGCTTTTGCTGGATTTTATCCACTCCTTCAGCATGCGATACATTCATATAGATTTATCTTTGGATGATATATTTTGATATGCATTGATGTTATTAAAATGCAGCGAAGTAGTTGGCTGGTGTGACACCCTGCACTTTCCTGAGTTGACTTAAGAAACGCATGGCTTTGTCTGTGAAAGCGAAATAATCGCTCGTAATCACACGAACAAATGGATAGATCTTTTAATGATAAAGCACCCAGGAACATTTTGTCACTTTTATTCTATATTGTGCCTTTTGTCTGGGACCTTAATTAAAAAAAAAACGTCCTGAAAAATTGCAACATCGTCTGGAGCATTATTCCTAATATCGCAGGAGATGTTGAAACTATGGTCTTTCTTGACTCATACGCAAATAAACATAGGAGACTCCTTCAAAGGACGTAATTTGCAGAAATACTTATATGAGGGGTAGATCAATAGCATGGCCGTCGAAAGCTGCATCACAGAATATTGCTCATTCTTTGCAACGGATGCGGCGACTAAATGTTCTGGCACTCAATGTCGTCTTGGTGGCTTTCTTTGTCGTATGCACGTACACAAATAGTATAACCTATCAAGCGGATAGACGTCAAATTGTCTACACTCCGCAATCAACAGAACTGGTCGAAAGTCTTCAAGGAATGCATCCGAGAACGCAAAGAATGGCTTCTGTAAGCAGTGGGAGCGAAACTGAAGTGACAAGCGAAACCAAAGAAGGGACGGAAGTCGAAGCTTGGAACACGACATCAGGACTTTCTTTATCTGCTTGCATCTCGGAAGAGGAAATTGTCGCCGCACCCAAACATCATATCTATGTCGCAGCCCCCCTTTTCAATTCTGCGGCTTACATTGTAGACTTTCTAAAAAGCATCGAAAGTCAAGACTATTCTGAAGTTACTGTTGTGATTTATGATGATGCTTCTCCAGATGGAAGTGCAGACAAGGTTGCGTCTCTTACGCCCTCTTTTCCCTACAGTATTGTGCTCTTGCGCGGCAACGAGAGGAAAGGCCCTTCCCATGCCAAGCTAAAGCTTATAGATGCCATACGTCAAATGGCAAGACCTATGGACCTGGTCCTTTTCATAGATGCTGACGATAAATTCTTTCACAGAAATGTACTGGATGAGGTGGCCTCCACTTTTCGGAGGAAAAAGCCTTGGTTCGCTTACGGTCGCATTCGAGGGTATTACGAGGAGCAATGTGGGCCTCCCCCCTCAATCGTCTATAATGCCAAAAACAAAACATCTAGTGTACGAACAGGCCCATGGTCCTATTGTCATCCTCGAGTGTATCGTGCATTTCTACTGGACTACTTCAATGAGACGGATTTTCGGGATCCGCGATCGGAACGATGGCTGCTGAAATATACCGATCGCCAGATGGTCTACAAGGCGCTCGAACTTTCCGGTGACGAAAAAGTCGCCTTCATGGATGGCGAGCAGCCACATGTTTACTACCGTATGACGGGAAACTCAACCGTCTACCTGGACAAGGGGATCAAGGATAAGGATTTAAAGTACATTCAAGGATTGCATGCAGAACCTACAGCGTTGCTAGAGCCCATCCACATTGTGAGCTGCGCCTATAAACGTGTTTCAATATTATTCGAAGTCCTTAAAACGAATATAGAAAAACAAGATGTAGGGATGCGGCCCATTTACATTCATATATGTAACAATGGGAACGACGAGCAGGCAACAACAATCCAGTCCATCCTGAACGGCATCAAAAGCTTGGCTGGGTATCGTATTCGGACTTTCAGGGACAATCCAGGTGGTTTTGCGCGGTTTCACATGATGCAGGATGCAATTAAGGAGTTCGGTGTGGACTATTTTGTCCTGCTTGATGACGACATCCAGCTGCCAGTTCCGCATGGTCTAAGAGACCTTGTCGCCGAGGCGAGGCCCCTAGAATACAACAGTTGGTGGGGGAGGCATTTCAAGGGACCAGACAAGGACTACCATTCCTCTCGACTGAGTCCGCCGGACCTCAAAGCCGGAAAACACAGCAACGTAATCAAATTCCATTACGCCGGGACGGGGCTTGCGGTAATTGATGCGGACATTGCTCGATTTTACTTCTTCCTGCTGGATAAGGTGTGTAGGAAGAGTGACCGACTTTTTTCTGTGTGATTAGAGTCGTAGCACATTTTTAACACTCCTTTCACGTTTAAATGCTTCATCTATGCATGAAACAGGTACCTGAGATATATCGGAAAGTGGAGGATCTTTGGCTGTCTTACGTCGTCCATCAACTGGGCTGGAGAGTCCGCCGCATTATTATGGCCGATGTCAATTTCATGGAAGACGCGACGTTAAACATGAATAATTCAACTAGGAAGCTTGTGCAAAGCACATCTTTGTGGAAAGATCTAAAGCCCGTCAAGCTGAAAATGCTTGAGGAACTTCGTTCCTGCGGTTGGAACGTGTAATACAATCGAGTTCACTTTTGTCGACACGTGCATTTTCATTTTGGCACGGCTTAAAGTCTTAAGCATAAAGAGTATATGTTATGGGAAGGGGTTCTCGCATGTACTCGCGCAGATTTCATAAGCTTCGACAACCATTTGAAGCCGTCTTCACAGGGTACTGATGGTGGTGCTTCGCCTCCGCAAGAAAGAATCACTTTATGGAAAGGTTTGACTCTCTTTCGATAAAGCCTCAGCTTGTGAAAGTCAAATAGAGGACGGAATAATATCAGAAAAAGTCGATGAATTGCTAATTTGACGGCCGTCCGCTTCGTTAAAAGTAAAAAGTCAACGAAAGCAACTACTCTTCTTGCTTGGTGCTCAGGTTTGGGTTTAACCGATTTTTGAAAAAAAAAGGAATGCTTCTTCTTGATTCGCATTAGCTTTGTGGTGGTTGCACCCCTTTTGTCTGCTCTCTCTTGTCGAAAAATTCGATCTAAGATCAGCTTGTGCTACTTCCGCTTCACTGACATTGCGTAATCTTTTTCCGAAGCCATACATGTTGGTCGCCCTACCACGGCTCCATGGAATCCAGTCACTCTGGTATGTTACATGTTTACGTGCTTCCGGCATTTCCACTCTCACTCGAAAATACAATACAATACGCTTCACAGTGTTGATACCCGCATATTTCCAAGAAAGCTGACAGTTAAATACACTTGTCGGTGCTCCATCACTCATAAATAAATGAACGAGAAGAGAGAAGCACTCCAAGAACAGCCGGAGGAAGCAACGTTACACCCCCAACCATGTCATGAGCCAGCTGGACTGCGGGAATCTTGCGTGAAAACTATAACCCGACATTTCGACGTTTTAACACTCCAACGATATCGAAATTGGGTCATTCCTGTGGATCTCTTCATGCAGATATTGCGAGGGTGCCAGTCGATTGCGTGGGTAAATTTAGCAGACACCATGCTTGGAGTGGTGAAAAATTTGCCATGTCTGCAGGTTCCTGAAGTCGACGAAGTATTCTGGAAGACAATATGCGAAGCTACGCTCAGCCCTACTACACCAATTGCTGTGCCCTATTCATCACTCGTCCACAATGTTGTGCGACATACGGTGTTTTTGAGGAACTACTCAGCAACGGCAGAAATGAATGGCGGAGTGCCAGGGGATGCACTAAAGGAGGAGGTGTGCGGACAAATGGCCCACATGAATGCAGCTAGCTTTCAGGGCCAGGCATGTGGTCAGACGCAAAAGAACGGGGATACCACATGCCTTCCAGTTAACAAGAAAGGCAAAATTACGAAGCTCGAGGGGCATATCAGCAGCGGTGAAGGTTTGACTGGCCGTCTTCACGAAAGAAATATACGAAATGATGAATCTTTAGACATCGAAGGACAAAGAAATGGACATAAAACGTCGAGCGAAGGCGGAAGCTCTTGCAGCGCCACCACAAGAATGCCTAGGATGCAACAAAAAGATGGAGACGGAGACCATGCGGCCGCTTTACGTGTCTTACAAGAGTTGAGAGATATTCCAGTATCTGTGCAGCTCTTGAAAGATGCAAATGGGGTCTGCCAGGTCGTGAACCAGGTTAGCAAATTAGTGCCAAGCGCGAAGGGGGATAAGGGGGCAGGAGGAGGCTCTGTCGGCGAAGGACAAGCAATGGAGGAGGTCGTTCAGGCAGCCAGACGGCTTCGGCGGAAATGGAAGGCTGTGGTGCGCGAGGAGAGTCGGACCGATAGTAAAGGTGTCAGGGGCGAGAAAGCCTTCATGGGTTCGGTCGAACTAGGAGCACGGGCGGTAAGTGTGCAAACCTGGATGGATGTCTACATCTTCGCACGGGAATACGAAATGTACCGACAGCAGTGTATCGGCAAAAGAGCATTAGCATTGGCGCATGAGCACGACTCCAAAAAGCGACGGATGCAGAATATCGAAGAGAAGCTTGGGGACGCGGCTGCGATTGAAAAGGAGATCTGGAAAGGCAAGCCCGCAGTAGGGAATACCGAACGCATTCGAAAACTGATAAAATATCGCCCGACCATGTCCGTGGCAGTCGCGCAAAAAGCCTTTGGTGGACTCAAATTTGTACCTCCGAAAAAGAAAAAGCATTTTAAGGTGCTCAAGGAGACAAGCTAATAAGCTGATCGGGGGACAACGCACGCAGTAGGAAAAAGGGACTGTTGATCTGTACAGAAGAGTGGCTCTCTTGGTCAGTTAATCATTTTTGAAATCTTGGAAATGGTGCTTGACTAGAGGTTACAAAAAATTTGTACAGCGCAGGTTGAAAGGTGAGTTGTATACTGGACACAAGAAATAGCTTGAGATAATTTTCGCCTCCTAGAAACCCAAAATAAGCGACATGCTTGCTTTGGGTATTACGCGTTTCAAAACCGGTCCTTTACCATTCGTCTTGAATGCTTTTTATCTCTACTTGTCAAATGTGAGATCACCACAAATCACAATACCCTGGCTCTACATGACTGTCTGACCGCGCGGAGGAACAAAGGAGGGCCCGGCTGGTGCCATCTCAGCATGCAACGGCCCCGTCGCGGGCTCCGTTGCAGCACATGATTGCTTTCCATTTCCAGCAGGTTCTGTTTGCTGACGCCGTCTTTCACTCTCCTGCTTGGACCACATTTCGTCCAGGAAATAGCTGAGGTCCAAGGGGACCACCGCCTTCTCCGTCGAGGAGGCATGGCTGCCCTCCACCTCGCCCTCTGTCGCTGCCTCCGCCATCCTGACGGCTAGCTCGTCCATCGCCACCAACGTCCCGGCCGTCAAAGGTGCCACGTTGTCAGGATTCTCTAGCAGCCGAGCGACTGCGGCCGCGTGGGCTTGTTCATCCCCCCCGTCGTCCTCCATGGGGCAGAGGACACCTCGAGAGACCAAGAACGTGATGAGGGCGGGGGTCGCATAGCCCGGTGCCCGTGAGAAATCTTGGAAGTCGAATTCAGCAAAGCTGTGTCGCAGGCGATGGTAAAGCTCTCCTGCCAGCATCAAAGACTTCTTGCAGCAATGAAACCCCGTCTCAGTCCTGGACCCAGGACACGGCAAAGGCGCACCGAAGGTAAAGGGAAAAGCAGCATCCAACGCGGTCACCAGTCTGGCCACCGTCGGGACTTCCTCCCCCCGCATGGCAGCCAAGATGAAGTGCGCGAGGTCCGGCTCACCGAGTTCCTTCAGTCGTGCGCCCACAGTGTTCATAGACGTGACCAGCTCGTCGACTAATCGACTTAAAGGACCTGGACGCTCGACACGAATGGCAGGCATGCTATCATGGGGCACATTTTCCATGGGTTCGATTCCGAAGTAACTCGCCACGTCCGAGCGGGTGACTATCATGAGAAAGCCAGCCCGTAGATCTGTCTTGCTTAAATGCAAACCGATCAAGCCGAAGAGTACCGTATCCCGCGCCGATTCTCTCAGAAGGCCCGATTGACTAATGAAATCGCCCTCATACGCCCTCCCAAAGCTTAACAATGATAACAGGGCATGAAAATTTAATTCATCCAAAGGTCTTGGAAATTTTAGCGGCAGCCCAACTCGTGCAACTTTGTCACGGATCTCACTCAAGGAAAATTGAGCCGCTAATCTTCCCACTGCCTCGTGGTCGACACGGACGATGCTGGTCCTCTCTGATGCCTGCATGTCCTTCTGAGCGCTCAAGATGTCGGTTGCCGTGTCGCGTAAGTTTTGGAAGGCCGAGTTGGGCGTCATATTCTATGCGGGGATCAGATACTTTTAGCTATGCCTGGTTGGGGCAATGTGAGACTTTTTGTAAGCGGTTCACTTCCTATTCACGGTACAAAGCAGCATACTTAGCACCTTGACCCTGTTTGCCATGCAAACAGTTGCACACTTTATCGCCCACTTATCCCGTGCTTACTTGCCTTCCTGTTCTTGTTGTGTCTGACTTTTCTCGCCGGGAGCGAGCGGGAGTCTTGGAATGGGCCCAAAATGGTAGCAATGTCTCACCCTGCAGTCCCGAAACACAACCAACCCGTCTATGGCTCATATGATAAAAATCGCAAAGATATGATGATGCTGGCCGCACGTAATGCAATTTTGTGCTTCGGTAATATCGCATGGCCTACAATTGTCAGCGCCTTCGGCCGCAGGAAGTAAACCTCCCCCCCATGCCTCCTTTACTATTCAATACAAATAATTTTGAAAACAATTAACGAAGAAAAAGTAATTATCCGTCTACAGCGTACAAATGATATCAAATATTTATCTCGAGACAATGTACAGGTTTTGACAACTTTCGCATTTTTTCGCTCTGTTACGTCTCCCCCCACAGAGGCCATGGAGATGTGGGAAGGCCCGCGACAGTAGGGGGGCCGCCGGTATTTGACCAGGACCTCGTCCACGCTCTCTCCCAGCCGCCCTACCCTTTCGGCCTCGACAGGGACCGTCACGAAGGACCGGGACCTGTCATCGTTCACGAGCACAGCCTCCCCTCCACCTCGCCCCGGCATCAGGCCAGCCTAAAGGTGAAATTCGTACGTTGCCGGTAATGTCTGAGCGAGGATTTTAGCACATTTATATTCCCATCGATGGAGGATATCTACTCGTGGTGAAGAATAGTAACGCATGTCACAGGTTGGAGGAATTTCTTACCACGATGGCGCATCCCGTCGGAGCCCTCGGAACCTCGGCGGCAGAATGCGTTCGCATACCCCTCGTGACCACGTTATGATGGCGACAAGACGGCCTCATTTCAAAAATTGCAGTGGAGAGGATCGGAAACTCCAACGAAGTGGCGGACGCTTAGGCGGGATCCGGCAAAAAGGAAGAAGCTCAGTAGCCGCGCCTGCCGGGCGCCATCAGTCGGCGAAGACAAACAAAACCGCTAGGGAAGAAGTAACAACACAGCAGCATCATCACCGCAGCGGGTGGGAGTCGGCATGGAGGTTGGGCCTCCAAAGGACATAGGCGCAGGCCCGCCCAAGCCCATAAGGAGGAAGGGGAAGATAAGCGAAAGGCCGGTGAAGGTGGCAGCAGCGGCCCTGGTTCCAGTGGTGGCCGGAAATACTGGAGCTCTTGGCGAAACGGCATTCTCAGTTCTACCTCGCGGCTACATTGATCCACTCGAGAAAAGTGAGGAAGTCGCTTCAGGGAAAACTAGGAGGCGCGGCCGCCTCGCGCGAAGGATTAGAAGCAGGGCCAAAAAAGGTGCCGACCTGAGCCATCAGCTTCAAAAGGCAAAAATGCTTACTAAGCTAGAATAAGTGGTGGGAAGAAAAATGGGCAACAACAATTTCACTGCTTTTTACATACGTGTAAGATTGTGTTACTGCGAAACCATTTCTTTTCCTCAATATCGCGGATTTGCTCCTCGAAAGAATTAGCCTTTTTGTAGTCCTTTCAGTATTGATGTAAAGAATGCATTTACGAAAGTTGGCGTTGCATGGCAACTTGTCCATTGACAAATCTACTGCCAAAGTGTGACTTCCCTGCCCATGGATCCATGAATGATGGCAATGAGAGACGAGTCCGAGGGGGTCAGAAGTCAAAGCCTATGATGGTGGTGACCGCTCCCTGGGTTTCGCTCGAGTGGGTGTCAGAGCCACACGCAACCCTGTAGCCCATGACCGCTTGCACGTGAAAAATGCAATCGACACGTGCAAAGGGAAGACAGACGCCGTCCTTGCCAGTCGTGGGTGGTTTTTGCGTGCGCTTGGTCGCGCTAGCCCGCCCGGCAGCATTAATACATCAATTTTAAGTAGTACCTCATCTGACTACTTCATCCCCGTTTTATGTCTTCTGTCACGTAGATAAAATAAAGCACAACGATATAGTTTATGTCTCTCTGCATTGAAATTGGAGAATAGAGGGCTACGATTGAAATGAAGTTGTATTTTTAGGCATTTTTCTTCGTGGGCAGACGTCGCCAGACAAAACTGGCAGCCATGTCTCGCTTAATCCGCTCGCCCGTCTTCTCAATTTTTAAAGCAACTTGTACATCATACGACAGGCATCCCTGCGGCAAGAGATACCTTATCGTTCACCATAAGAACGAGGGGGCCGCTTAGTCTTGTTTGGGATTTGCTTTGGTAGTTTTGGAAGGAGGTCTTGCAGGTCATGACGCTTGGACAGCGGTCAAACGGGAGGCAGTTGCGGACATGGGCAACACTTATAGTCAGTGCTCTTGCCGGCACGAAAGCGTTACATGACATGCACCGTCCCTTTGAAGCAGGTACTTAGATACAACACTTTATGGCGGCTCTTATTTGTGGACTGCTGTTGTCCTTGGTCTCATTCCGCTCGAATGAAATCGCTTTGCACGTTGACCAATCGCTATTTTTCACCTCTCTCCACTCCCCGACGCACAGAATTTACGCCAGATGGACATGTGCGGGAGCTGAAACTCGGTAGGTCTGATGTTGAAAAGAGCTGGAGTTGGTATTGAGTCGACCGAAAACATTCTTGGGTTATACCCGTACGTCTCACTCGTCGAAACATTATACAGACGAGGCATTAGCCGGGGATTGGGGCTACCGCCTTCTTGAGCCGTATATGGTGTACAATGAGAGTGATACCACACCAAATAATTATGATCCGTGGTTTCCGGGCTGCCCTGTGTTTGACAACTTGAATAAAGTGGCGAGCTTCGGATGCAATTTTATACGATTGAACAAGGACGGTAAGTCCCTTCCCCTCGATTTTTTCCAGATTCCAATTGTACATTTTAGGGCCATTGCTCTGTTCTTCCTGATCATTTACATTTTCCCCTGATTTCGTACAACTCATACATATTTATTTATAGTCTTGACGGCTTTCTGGGTGGATTTTAGCAAGACCGCGAGCACCACGCGGCCGATGAACCCTGACGGCCTCCTGCCCCAAATCCTGAGAGACCATCGGCCGGACCCCCCGCGCCAGGTCGGCCGAGAGACTATCCACGCAGAACGCCCCACCTACTATTACTGCTACCGCTTGATCCTCCTCATGTACTCGATTGCCTTTGAGTACGAACGGAGCGACATGCAATCCATCTTGCCGAAACTCGTGGAGGACTGGGATCGGGAGAGATGGTACATGGTGGACTACCTCAAACCAACGAATATAAACTGGAAGAATATTCCGCACCGTCAGTCCCCCATTGCTGTCTCGATGATGAAAGGGGATCGGATGATGATCGTGATCCGAGGTACAATATGGACAGAGGAGTGGTGCAAAGACTTCCAGTACCGGTGGGCGGACGACGAGGACGGCCTGTTCCCGGGTCGCACGCACGAAGGCATGTACTCTGTATTTGTCGATTTCTACAAGGGCCTCGAGGAGGAGGTCGAAAGCCGGCAGCCCGCGCATGTCCTCGTCACGGGCCACAGTTTGGGGGCAGGCATCGCGAACATGATCGGCCTGCGCCTGGAGAACAGCTTGCAGCACAAGCCTCGCGTTGACGTGATCGGCTTCGGGGGCCCGAACACCGGGGACACGGACTTTGCGGACATCTACCGAAGGACAGTCAACAGTCGGCACCTGATCTTCCTTGGCCATGGGAGCTCTCCGAATCCCAATATGTACACGGCAGGGGACATCACCGCGCAGTACACCTGCGAGCCCTACCCTGGCTGCGATGTGTTGGCGACGGGTCCGTTTGGAAAGACCTACAAGTACGTGCGTCCGCACAATCAAGTGCCCTTCTACCCAGAGGACATGCCCAACCCCAAGACTTGGAATGACATCGCCAACGTCCGACGCATCATTCCGTCCACAAAGCGGGTCATTGCTTCCCACATTTGCAGCTATATTTGCTGGACCTCACTCGCGGTGGGAGATCTGGATAGCCGGTGCTACTTTGCCAGCGAGGAGGGAAGGCCGGACCTGCCCCAATCCTACTACTGTGACGTAAGTCAGGCTCCTATATAGGAGTCCTGGAGTCCTTTCCGTGACGGAAAGAGCATGCGAGGAGTTCATATGAATCATAAAGCACTCTGTATTCTGCGCGAAAGTAGAGGTTGTGGGCATCAACCTCCTTTGCCTGATCTTCGGACACGGACGCGGTGCGGTTCTGTCGAGTAGACAGTCGCTTGTTGTTTGTCTATACAATTGATGTAATCCATAAGTGTCGTCGAGAGGAAGGCGTCACATGGTTTCCTCGAAAGTAGTTTTTTGAAACGAAGCTAGGCCAGCCGAAGCGTTGGCAGGGTCTTTGACGAAGGAGGCATATGCGATTAAAGAAATAGCCACATAACATATACTCCCTTCGCATGCACAAAGTTACTTTTTCCGACAATTTGTCGTCGTCCATGGCTGTTAACAACCTCATAAGCACACACATGTTACATTTTTGCATATTCATCTCGTCTCGTGCAATGTCTTCACCTGAAGGATCTCAGTCTCCGCGTCTATGCGGCCATGGTCCACCTGCTCCGTCAAGACCTGCATGGCCTGCTGCTGCTTCCCACACTTCCGTTGCAATCGCTCTCGCTCTTTATTTACCGCGCTCAGTGTTGCCGCCCATTCCTTTTCCCGGGCCGCCAAGCCCCGCCGCAAAGTTTGGAGCTGTTGCTCTACTACCTCCTTGGCCGCCTTGACATGCTCCAGCTCATCTGGCCATCCCTCCCGCCCTTCCTCCTCCAGCAAGGCGTTCCGAGCAACAAGTGCCTCGATGGTCTTCGCTTGCTCCTCCCCTAGGGCCTGCATACGCTCTAACTCCTCTTGGTATTTACCCACAAGACTTTGTGTTTGGTCTTCCATCTGAGAAGCTCGTGCAGTTTGAGAGCGAGTCTGGTGGCGGCTCCCATCGACTTGATCGCCAACACTGTCTTCAAAGCAGACATGCCCGGTCATTGGGATGGAGCCGGGGGGCCCGGAGACTGACCGCCGATGAGTGAGCTTCTCGGACACACGACTGATGCTTGACACGAGGGAGGAGACGTCAGCTTCCTGCATGGTAATTTTTCGCTTCAGCCGAACGACCTCTTCGAACGACGCCCTGGCTTTCTCCTTCAGGTCAGCGAGTGCCATCGATTTCGCATGCAGCGCCTTCCGCAAACCCTGACTCTCATGTTCCTTCTCGACCAAAGACTCGTGAAGGCGCTCCGCCTTCCCGTTTGCGTCGCCGTAGAATCTGCTCGCCTGGTGGCTGTATTGCAAAAGCTGGCCGCAGAGGAGCTCGATGGAACCCGCTCCCCGAGACTGTTCCAGCTCCAACGCTGTGTCCAAACTCAGAATAGGAGTTGGCCAATCCTGGTGTTTGCTTGTACCCAGGTGGTCCTCCGTTGCGCCCTCCCTGTTTCGTGTCCTCAAAGCTTTGCTTTTCTTCGTCCCACCGGGCGAGCTCATTTTCACCCGTTTCTTGACACCGTCCACCACCAGGCTGCGCGCTGCGTCCTCCAAAGAAGTTAACAATCGGAGGTACAGAGCTGCCTTTCCTTTCCAGCGCATTGACTCTTCCGACAACTCTGTCCTTTCTACTACCCGCACTTCTTCAGTCTCGCAGCATTTTTGCATTGCTTTTTCCTGTTCTCGGCGTAATTTTTGTACAAACTCCCGCACACGCCCAGCAAGCTCGATGCTTTGTGCGGCAGCCTCAACTGCACCTGTACGACCGCGCACATTCCCCGTCAAACTCGGCTTCTTCTGCTTCCTCTGCTTCTTCTTTCTCTGACCATCGTCTCCTTCCAGTGCCTGTCCGCCCTCTTCTTCTCCCTCCTCTTCCACCCCCGACCCGAACGCTCCGACCAAAGCCTCCTCATACGTTTGTGACACCTTTCGCAAAACACCGAGCTCACTCTCTGACTGCTCTAAAGCAGCCTCGTATTTCCTTTGAATTGACTCTGCCTCCCGCCATACCCCCTCAAGGTCGCTTTCCCGTCGGTCTAGCTCCCTCCCTAAGGCGGTGACTAATTGCTGTAGGCGCAAGCCCATGTCCTGTGCATCCTCTCTCGTTTTGGGGGAGACGCAACGTCCCCCATTTCTCTGGCTCGAGTTGGTGCCAGCGGGTACAAACTGCCCGAGTACGGGGTGGTGAAACACCTCGTTGAGCACACCCTGCACAGCTTCTTCCAATCGCAGCAATCCCTTCAGACGCCCTTTCAGTGCTCCCACCTCCGCTTCCTTTTCTCCTTCAGACGCCTCCAAGCGCATTTGCAGACCATGCTTGTGCCGGTGTGCAGCATGGACGGCCCCATAGAACTTTTCCAGTAACTGCACAAGACTCAAGCTGGAGCCCTCCGAGCCTGTCGCACCCCCGGTATTCCCCGCCTCCATTCCAACGTCCCTTCCCCGTCCCCGCAGCATCGCCCCCTGGACCTCGGCCCCGCCCTCCTTCGCCTCCTCCTCGGTCGATTTCGTGACCTCCAGGAGCAAGCGCGTCTTGCACGCGGACAAAGACTCGACCAGGGAGCGGGCCAGGTGTGAGTTCGATTTACCCGCGATGGAGGAAGACAGGAAAGAGGAGGCGGACGCCTTCGAGGACGAGGACGTGGACGATGTCGGGCGTTCCACCCCCAACTCTACCAGCATCACCACCACAGCTTCCCGCAAAATGTCCAATTCCTCCTTTGTCTTCGCGACCCGGGCCGCCCAGTCCTTCTCCACCTGCTGCAACCGCGCGAATGCGCTTTCCTGCCTTTCCTCCAGGGCTGCCGCCATTTCGGCGTTATCCTGCGCCAAAGCTTCCCCCTCGTCCACCGCTCGGACCATGAGCGTCCATTTCTCCTGGAAAGCCGCAGCCAGGGCTTCGGTAGCGAGGGGAGGGTCGGAAGGCGGAAGGGTGGCCTCCATCGCCCTCCGTAGGACTCTCAGGTGTTCCTGAGCCTGACGCTCCCGCTTACTCGGAGGCCTGTGGAGGGGAGATGAGCGTCTTTTCCATGTCTCCACTTCCTCTCGACAGGCGACCAGCATGCTCTGAAGCGCGGGGAGCGAGAACGTGACCTCCACGTCCTCCCCTCGCCGGTCCCGAGGGTCCAAGCGGCCCTTGGCGCCAAAAACGTCCTCGAAGAAGAATGCCATGCATTCCCGCTCCTCCTCCAGATGGAGGGTTAGGTGCTCCACCGCCGATAAAAGCCGACGGAGGTGCCCAAGCTCCCGGCCAAAGGCGTGCACGACCGGTGTCGTCTCCCCTCCTTCCCTTCCTCCCTCTCCTGCCTCCTCTGCCCCTCCTCCCCCGCCCGCCTCGACCGCAGCGTTCTCCCCCTCCTTTTCCTGCAGCCGCGAGGCCAGGGCATAGAACTGACTGGCTGCTTGGGTCAGAAGCTTCTCCACCTCCTCCATCAAAGGCAGACGGTGCCCTCCCCCCCGGCGCGGTGCCCGTCCCAGGAACTGGGCGAGCGCGCTCTCCAAGCGGTCGCGCATCAGCTGGTTGTCCCGCCTCAACAAATCTGCCTCGGAGGGGAACCCAGCGCCCGTCTCCTGCCCGTGCTCCACGGGCGTTTTCCCTTTGCCGGGGCTTTGGGCCCGGGCGAGCTCCAGTTTCAGCGACGCGACCAGGGCCTGGGAGGCCTCGTACTTGCCCTGCAACTCCTCCATCCCCCGCCCGCCCTGGCACCTCTCCTCCCTCCGCTTCCCCTCCCCAGGGAGCGGCACGGTGGCATGCCACTCCCGCCGTGGTGGCTGCGTGGGCCTCCGGGGGGAAGTGGAGGCGCAGCCACGCGTGGGCGAGCGCACGGCCCCGGGGGGGGGGGGGCTTCTGTGTCGAGTCGACCCAACATGTCCTGAAATTCCTGCTGAAGCCGCTTCACCTTGTCCAGATGCACCCGTCGCTGCGCAATCGAGGTCAAGCCCGTGCCCGCCTTACGTGCCTCGCTCCCATTCGGAGCCCCGCAGGACCCCGCCGCGGCCAGCACGGCACGACATTGCCGACTCCCATTCCGGAGCAAGGCCATCATGGTGGCTCGCTCTGCGCCCGAGGTCTGTACCCATTGCACCAGCTCCTTTTCCCTCGCCCTGCATGCCTCCAGTTCCTCCTCCGCGCGGTCCAGTCTCCCGGCCTTCGCCTCTCGCTCGGCCTCGGCCCCGGTCTCCCACGCGGTCGCTTTCTCCCGCTCCAATTGCAGGCATTTCTCCTCCAGACTTCTCACTTGGGCGTTGAGCGCCGCCTTCTCCTCCTCCAGCGTCTGCATTCTTTTCCGCATAGAGACTGTGGGCGCACCATCGTGCTTCCCGCCGTGGAAGTCGGTGTGGTGCTGTTGCCGTTGTCGAGCTGTTTCGAGGGCCGTTTTTCCTGCCAGAGCGGTCTCCAGCCTCCTTTTGTACAATTGTGCTTGAGATCGTAAGGCTTGCTCTGTCTCTGTCGCCCGAGCAACTTTGCGGGCACACTCCGCGTCTTTTTGCTGAAGCATTTTCTGCAATGTAGCCATGTCCTTGAGCAAAGCCTGCCTTTCGATATCAAAGCACGCCTCAGCGTCCCGGTAAGTTAAGAGCGTGGCACTCGAAGAGGTAGGAGCTTTGCCGCTGCTTCTGTCATTGCATTTCCTCAGAGCTGAGACAGGGCCCTTTGCGGTGTCAAAAATACCAGAGCTGCGAGTAGTATTATTCCAACTAGCACGAAAGGAGCCTCTCGCGTCCGCCCTCCTACCCTCAGTCGTGCCTGTAGGGGCAGGGTGCGAGGCGGACAGCATTGTGAAATGCTTCTTAAGCAATCGTACCCCTCCCCTTCCTGTTCGTGGATGCAAGGTACCATTGAAAGACGTGAAAATTGTGGTTCTTTCCGTAAAATGCATGTCGAAGTGCCAAAGGGGGCACTGGGCGATTTGATGCTCGCTGCGTTCCTGCGGCATTCGTTTATACGCAGGCAAAACCAACCTCGTAAATATGTAAAAGGCAATAATACAGTGACTCCAATCGTACGATAGACGTTGTCAAGCCTGCTTTGCAGCAAGCAGAAGCGACCATCTCGTATGCGCGTTGTACTCTATGGAATTGCTTGCTGCGGGTTATTTGTTTTTCGCGCCCTCCTCTTCACTCTGACCGTCGACCCCTCCTTTCACGATTGGCCAGTATCTAACGTTGCCATACCCGCCGCACCATGCACAGATCTCTCGCACGCCATGCCCGCTTCCTTACATTTGGGTAGAAGCAGTCGAATGATGCTGCAAAATTTGGTGCGCAGGAGGAGTGGTGGCACTCTCAGTGGGGCCGTGGGCAGCTCCCCCTCCAACCTCCCCTCCTCTCTCCTACTCCATCGCATGCGCGCCACGGGCACACCACCACTGGCACCCTTGTCCTCCTCAGGCACTTCCAGAAAATCTGAGAGTGTCTTCGAGATGAGGAATGTCGTGAAAGTGACGACAAATTCTCGCATGGCGAATAGGGAGGACACGAAAGCAGCCGTCCAGACGGCGTTGGAGGGCCGAGAAGCCCGCAGAGTCGACCCCATCCTATTCAAAGGCATATTTCCGAGCAGTTCTTGGCTGGTTGAGCTTTCGTCTCGCGAGGACGCAGAGCGTCTGCTGCAATTTAAGCGAATACACGCGGGAGGCGGGTGGATGAAAGTGGAGACACTGAAGGAGGATGGAGCCGCCGGGCTGGAGCTGGCATCGCAGCAGGGGTTGGATGATCGCTGCATTCAATTGCAGCACGTCCCTCCAAATATGGGAGTTGACGAGGTCGCCTATTTCTTTCGCGATTTCCAAGTGGACCCGAAGAGTATACGGCAAGTGGGGTCGATCAAGCCGCAGGCGAGTCTGAGCGCCTGGGAGAGAAAGACGGGAAGCGCACGCACGGGCTCCTCCAGCTTTGTGATGTGCTTCACCACAGCAGACGAGGCACAACGCGCCATCCGGGAGCGTCAGTTTGAGCGGTGGGGCGATCGGAGGATACAACTCGTCCCCTACAAATAGGGAGGGGCGGGGCGCCTTGGAGAGGGTGATCGAGGGGTTCTAGTATAGGGCAGCCTTGTGGAAGGGCCCCCCTCTTGGAAGACCCCTTGAAGACATTGACGCAACAAACGACTGAGCGAGTTTGAGGGCTTACTTTGCAAAATTGTGTTAATTTTGTGCGGGTGTAGATTAGTTGGCAGTTGGCCCGAATGCCAGCCCTAGAGGTCAGGCACCATACATTACCGACACAGGAACATTTGACCGGGCCCATATCTTTCTATCCGTACATGTACTTTGATCCCTCCGTCACGAAAGACCAGGGACCCCTCCTGAAATACAAGCCTTCCTGTCCGGCCCCGTGGGCGGACTGCCTCCCTCTCCCCATCACAAACCCTCCCGCCCCCCATGACCCCTCTTACGCCCGCCATATTTTGATGGTCCGGTCCTTGCTCCCCGAGGCCACGCTCGCACCGTTGGGTGCCCAGTCAAGGGCATAAACCTCGTCCATGTGCCCCGGGAGCGTCTCCTTCGCCTTGGCGCCCTTGGCCACGTCCCACAGCTTCAAGGTGCTGTCCTTGCTGGCACTCACCAACAAACGGCTGTCGGGGGACCAAGCCACCATGTACACGGCGCCCACGTGGCCCACCAGCGTGGAGAGGAAGCGTCCCGTCCGTCCGTCCCAGGTCTTGACCTTCTTGTCGAAGGAGGCGCTGGCCACATACCGCCCATCCGGGGAGAAGGAGATGTGGTTCACGGCCTGCTGGTGCCCTGTCATCCGGGCCAGGGGCTTTTTCCCCCCCTCCTCTCCCAGAGGGTCCCACAAAAACAAGGTAAAGTCGTCGGAGCCAGAGACCAGCCGCTCCCTCCCCTCCGAGCCTTCAAGAAACTTCCGGTACTTGGCTTCAGCGGCCTCCATCGGGGAGGCCGCGTCCAGGGCCAAGCTCCCCGTGTGGTCGAAGGGGCCCGTCCGCAGCACGTAGTCGGTGTTCAGCGCCAGCGTGTTGATCCGATGCCCGTGCCCCACCAGGGTCTTGACCAGCTTCCCAAAGCCTGCCTCACCGTCCCGTCCTTGGAGCGCCCAGATTTTGACAGTCCGGTCGCGTGACCCTGTGTAGAGCACACCCTGGCCGCCCCACTTGCAGCACTCCACCGAATTGGTGTGCTGCGCCAGCGTGGTCAGGCATGCCCCCGTCCGCACGTTCCAAACGCGCACCGTTCCGTCCTTGCTGGAGGAGGCCAGACGCTCGCCTTTCCCCCGGTTCAAATGCAAAGGCTCCCACGCCAAGGACGTGATGTGCTGTTTATGCCCCTGCAACGGCTGTCCCACCGCCAGGCCCGTCGCCGGGTCCCACAGACGAATCTCTCCCGCCTTGTCTGCCGAGGCAAAACGCGAGCCATCGGGGGACCAGGCCGTGCACAGGACGTGGTGTCGGTGTCCCCGGCACGTGAACTTGGGTAGGCTGGTCCCGGTGTCCCAGAAGCGGACCGTGGTGTCGCCGCCGCCGCTGGCCAGTCGTCGACCATCGGGTGAAAAGGACACGTGTATGACGGCCTCTGTATGCCCGGGCATGGTGTCGGTGCAACGGACAACGGGGCGCACTCGAAAGACGGCTAAGGGCTGGTAGTTGATGTTGATGACGGCTTCTCCGTTCACGATTCCTTGGCTTTCCAATGTATCCCGCAAGCTGTCCAAGACCTCCACGTCGTTGATATAGCATGAGTATGGAACCTTTCCTTGGGACTCTTCCGTGGGGTCGGTAGCTTTCCGGAGCTCATTGATCAAAAGCTCAAGCTGTGCCGGCGTCGAATCGGTAGGTAAGTCAATGCGAGGCCCCGTTTGCTTTCCAGTTGCGTCCTGAAATTGGACGACCATGGACCCTGGTAGTGTTGGTAGCTTTTTTGCCTTTTTCGTGACATGAAGTTCGGAGGCCGGGGGGGGCAAAGCCTCACTCGTCATGCTTGGTGTACGCAACAATGTGACAGGGGAGGTAGTTTCCAAAAAGCGCCGCGTCCTCTGCAATGTTAGGTAAAAAAAGTAAAAGAAACCCATGATTCAAAAGAATCCATGCTAAAATCACGCTGCACGTACCTAACAAGCACACCACTGGCCCGGTCCCATTGCGCCCCAAAACGCTGGCAACGGCCCTCGCCATTACTTAGCGGGCTGAGTCCTTGTCGACCGTCAAGATACTTGGGCTCGCGATTCTCCGAGGATCGGTTATTCCAAGTCGAAGGCCCATCCCCTGGGTGCAACACACACCAAGGCACGTGCATTTTTCAGCCACGTCGAGACGCGATGGCGTATCTTACTTGTAGGGGAAGTTTGCGACGAAATCCATCTTCGAGCCCCAAATTACCAAAGAAGCCGAGGTATCGGGGAAAATTCCGATGCAGATAAAGGAGAAGGCATCCACTTCGCAAAGGAAATTCTATCATTTGATACGGACACAACTTGACCCAAATTAAGTGACTCAATCAATTATTATGCCACGAACTATAGGGGTACATTCTCATCTTTCGATGGGAAGGCTCTTTGCTGTTTCAGCGGTCAATGTGTGGTTAGGTAAGACATTCGTCCCACCGACGGCTTTCCCTTTCGCTTCGGTGCTTTCCTTCGTGGCTGACACAATGTATCTTACCTCACGTCTAACAAAACAGGCCCTCCCAAGAAAACTGAGTACGAGACGGATGCGACGTCGAGCACAAGCACTTCTATTTCATCGTCGTCTCCTCCGTCCCCTGCTGGTGGACCGACGTCCATACCGCCGCCCCCGGCGCCCCTCCATGCCGCGCCACGCCGACTACACCGCACCCTGTCCTTCCGGGGAGGCGATGATGTGACGGAGGCTTTACATATGGAGCTCGAGCATTCCTTATTAGAAGTGGTGGAGATACCCGCGAAGGAAGTAGAGCAGGAGCCGAAACTGGATGAAGGTGACGGACACTCCCTTACCCCCCTCAGCACTAGCTTTTCTTGCAACCACTTTGCGCTGGCGAAGCCATCCACACCAATTCATTTACCGGAAGTCGCGAATGAGGACCTACACAGACAATTGACATCATTAAACTGTGCGCAAGGTCCCTATGTGCTTGGTGACGGCGTTTGCCATACGACCTTCAGCCTCCTCCCACTCTTGCGGGAACTGCCCCGCCAAAGCCGCAAGTCTCTCTTGAACGATGTCATTGATCTCAGCCCCACACGAAACCTCGAACGAGCCGGGAGGATAAACTGGCACGCGGGATGCGCCATGTTGGTGGCACTGCGCACCGAAAGTGACGGCAACTGTCTGGCGCATGCGGCCGCTTTGGGTTGTTGGGGAGTGCACGATCGAAAGCTCTTGCTGCGAAGCGCGATCCGATCCTTCCTTATCAACGACCCGGCCTCAAAAGAAGGCAGGGTCCATCCCGTGATGGCGCGTGGGACAGGCGGGAAACGCCTGGTGCGTCTGATTCGCAAGTCGTGGGAGGAGGAACTGGGGAAGTACGGGGTGCAATTGGAGAAGGGGGCGTTGGACTCCGAGTGGGCAGTCCTGGCCAAGCAAGCCGAGAATTCAACCATGGAAAATGGGCTGACCTCAGCAGGAGGCCTCTGCCAAGGGCGGGACTTAAAGGACCACGACAGCTTCGCCTACCTGGAAGCTGCTCATATCTACGTCCTAGCGCATGTCCTTCGCCGCCCGATTATAGTTCTAGCCACAGACTGGGTGGACGCCAAGGGTCGCCAGCTCGCTCTGGCAGAGGAAATCGCTGGGGTCTATTTGCCGTTGGAGCTACCTCGACAGAACTGTAGCCGGATGCCCCTGGTCTTAGCCTACGACAACTTCCATTTCAGTCCCCTCCTGCCCGTGGACCCCTCCCTGCCCTCCTACCTGCCGCTAGTGACGAGCAGCGCACGCCCTGACGAGCTCTTACCGATGCCTTTCTACGTGCCGGGAGAGCGGAACAAACATTTGCGTGCGGCAGTGTTGAAGCACTACCTCGCCTGCACCGTGCTCGCGGACGGGGTCCTTGCGGCCAGCATCGAGCACCCCGAGGCCCCGAAGGAGCCACGTATGTCCCCTTTTTCTGCCGCCTCCTTCCCCGCGGACGGACTGCTCTCTTTGCTCCTGAGCAATATCATAGAAGAGGAGGAGTTTCAGTTCGGAAAGATGCGGGAGCGCGGTGGCGCTTTTCCCAGGAAAATCAGCGCCGCGGTGCAATCACGGAGGCGGTCTGACTCCTCCCCTCCCCGTCCTCTGTCACTTTCTTCACCTCCTGTACTGAATGTGCGGGAAAATAGTGGAAAACAGCAACATCAGGAAGCCGGGCAGGGTCTGCCGCAGGGACGGAAAGACCTGCGAGGACAGCAGCGAGAGCAACGACATCTGCAAAACAAAGCGCAAGAGAGAAAAGGACAAAATCAAGCGACCACAAGGCAAGAAAAGCAGCAGCACCAACGGAAGCAAAATCAGGAAATATGCAAATCATCATCTTGTTCGTCGTTGGGGCGTCGCGCTACCAGCCTGGGGGACAGCAGCGTTCCTGTCAAAATTTATGGGAATGGGGACCAAGATTCCTGCAACGATGGTCTTGTGAAGGACCAACCTACCTTCACCCAGCAGCTTTATGAGAACAAAGAACTCGTGATGGCTCTTAAATTGTACTGGCAAAGCAAGCAAGAGGACAGGCAGTCGCGTCGGCAGGTACGATCGTCCTCGAGTACTATGACCTCGACGGCACCATCGCCGCCCAAGACTGTTAGCACTCCACCAGCTGTACAACCGGTAGACGCGACCGCAATTCGATTGCCGTTGCCATCAGGGTAGGGACATAAACAGGGATTCACACATTCATTGGGGTGGGTTACAGGCTTTATTTGATGGGAGCAGTCAGTACACCGGGGTGTTCGTTCCATGGATAGCCAAAAAATGATTGCGGGCGTATAGCGTGAAGACCAGACGTGTGTTGTATAGTGTGGAAAGGCTGCAGCGTGCTTACATAGCATAGACGTGTTACAAAGATAGGGAAATGCGGAAAGCGCGAACAAAAACGGACGGGAATCGGGCTTGTAAATCCAGTGGGTGGATTGAGCAAAGTCACTGCCCCATCGGTAAATACATGACGTCTATAAGTTTGTTAGTGCGACGCGCGACACGTCACGATGCCCCCTTTCTTTCTTGGATGACTTCCCACTGCACACTGCGTCTTTTTCCAAATCCTGTTCGGCAACCCCAGTTCGGTGCCCGTTGGGAAAAGCTTACTGCCTCCCTTCATTTGCCGTGGTACTTTCCGGCCAATGAATCTAGATAACGTTGTGCACTCTCCAGGACTGCATCTTTCGCGTTTCCTTGGATAGATGAGGACGAGAAGGGACCGTAGAGACGATCGAAGGCCGGCAAGGCGGTAACTTTCTTAAGAATACTCTCCACGACAAAATCTGGCAGAGGCAGCAGGTTGGGAAAGCTGTACATGAACGAGCACCACCGACCATGCGGTACGGGTAAGATGGTATCGCCCGTGAAGAGGACAGCTCTATCGTCCTGCGGAGCCGATGCCCAGAGCAGCACAGAGGAGGAAGGAAAATGGCCGCCCAAGCGCACGACCTTCAACGATGGGCTCAACTGCAGCTCCTCTCCTTCCCAAAAAGAGTATCGTGAGCTCGGTGGATTTCGGCTTTCATCCTTTCGCGTCACCCAATGCTTGTCGCTGGCATGCATGTAAATAGGCGCGTCTCCAAAGACCTTGCTCCATGTCACACACGAGCCCAAAAAGTGCGGATGGGAGAGGACAATTTTCTGGACACCGCCCAACTCGGTCACTGCTTGGACGGTGGCCTTGTCTAGGAAGGCGCAACAGTCCCAAAGGACATTCCCTCCCCTTCCAAGATCGTCACGATCGCCTCTTTTGTCACCCCTTACCCTGCTTACTTGTACCGACTCCTCCCCAGGTTGCTGTAATAGCAAGCAACGTTGGCCGATCCCGACCTTTGGCTGGGTTTCGATGCTGTAAACAGCAGCCTCAACAGGTCGAACGACGATGCGGTGCCCGCCATTGGCACTTAAAGCACGGAGGCTTGTCCAATGCGGCCCATCTGATGGGAGCCACTGCCTGTGTCGTATAATCCAAGGGACATGGCCTAGGTTGGATTGAAGACCGAGGATCCGTCGAACGGACAGGGGAAGTGAAATGTAGCTGGTAAGGTCTACCGTCGCCCCAGCGCCAGTCCTTTCGACGGAGACTGAGGGTGGCAAAACGCAGAGCAAGGACGAAAGCTTCCATCAAACCAACCTGTCATCCTCACAAATACGGCACGTCGGTAATGGGGGAGGAGAAAAGCCATAGGCGTTGCCACAAGTGCAGCAAATAGGTAGGTCAAGGTCTTCTTCCAAGAGACGAGAGCGATCCATGGTCTGTCATGGAATTGAAAAGGGTGTTTTGAGAAGAACGACAATTATCGGACAACAAAGTTCTGTGATTGTTTCGAAATCCATTACGGTTAAAAAATACTTTTAAAGGCCTGCCATTAGCGGCTTTGAAAAAAGCTTTCGTAGGGCGTTCCGGATGCAGACAAGCACTGTCTGAAAATCGTCCTACAACCTATAAAAAGGGCTTCAGAGTCGAGACAATGGCGACAGCGACATTATCCGGGTCATAGCCCCCTTCCAACCCGAATACAATCTTCTCCCTCCCGAATGCCCTCAAAAGACGGTCCCCGACTGCGGTGAAATCCTGAGGCCCCAGGGCCAACTGGGCGAGCGGGTCGTCCACCAGACAGTCGTAACCAATGGAGACGATGAGAAGGTCGGGCTCGAAGGCGGTCAGGAAAGGCAGGACCTTGTCGTCGAGGAGGGGAAGATAAGTCCCCAGGTCGCTGTACGCGGGGACGGGCACGTCCAGTAGGTTCCCATGCGGACCGTAGTCGCAGGGATCCAAACCCGTCATGGGGAAAGCATCCTTTTGGTGAAAGGATGCATAGCAAATGGATGGATGGGTGCGGACGAAAGCCTGATGGCCGTTCCCGTGGTGCGCATCCAGGTCCAATATAGCGACTTTCCCACAACCCAGCCGATCCAGCGCGTAGCAAGCAGCCACCGCTGCAAAATTGAAGATACAAAACCCCATAGCTTGCCCTGCGAGAGCGTGGTGTCCAGGCGGGCGGGTCAGGGCAAACGAAGGGCGACGGATACCATTGTGGACCCGAGGGGTCAAGTTGTCTCCGTTTTCTCCTGGCACTTCCTCCATCTCCCCCAAGAGAGTCCTCTCGACACAGTCCATCCAGGCGGCAGCCGCCAACAGGCACACATCATATGTGGCGCTATTTACATACGTATCAGCGTCCATGCTACCACCCCCGCGTTCTGATAGAGCTTTTACTTCTTCCACATACTCGACGTCGTGTACTTTTAGGATGACAGCCAATGCCTCCTCTTTGCTCACAGCTGGAGGGTAAAGCCGCACTCCAGGTGTGTGCTTGAGAAGCTGAGCAGGTACTGAGACGCGTAACGGGTTTTCAGGATGGTAACCTCTCGCTTTATGTTCAAGAAAGCGCTCGGAATATATCACATTCACACCAGCGGCACAGCGCGGCGAAAGACGTCGAAGAGCTGGTTTTGCCACATTGGTAACGAATGCATGTACCCCAAAGGCCGCAAGACTTAAATTTAGAAGCCATGCGAAGAAAATAGTTTTTGTCCTGCGTACCCCCATTTCAAGTGGACAGAAGCAGGCTATGGTTACAAAACGGCGTTACCTCCCCTCTCGTCGAGTACCTTCAACGTCTCTTACGCCATCAAGGAAACGCAAAAGCAACGACGGCCGTTGTCGAGCCGCTTTCGATTGGCCTTATTTCCCCCTGCTGCGTAAGAAAGCGTGCGGAGGAGTGCGTGTAACAAGTGATGAGGACATTACGGACGAGCCATTTAACCTCCTGACCCCCCCCAACCGAATTACTGGATTTCGCACGCCCTGCTACTGAGTAGTGCATAAAGTTGACACGCCCGTATGGACAAAAGATAACTATGAATATTGCACAGGTATGCGATGATGACGACGTTTTTGTCAATCTCTCTTGCCTGGTCACAATCCCGCGGCTTTTATCCTTGTAACTGGAGGATTCTTGTGGACTACAAGGCCACTGGTAGAATGCAAGTATGTTTCCGTGATCCCAACTAAAAATAGAAAATTTTGATTCCCAAGTCAAGCAGGCATGGGAAAAATGCCTTGCAATCTTCGACTTTCTTTTCATGTAATGCTTTTTTGCGTCTGTCGTGACAGATACGACAGATAAGGTATTCCACATATACGCGTATGATACAAAAGAGAGGATTCCTAGCGAAAGCCATGATCTGGCGCCAAACGAGCAAGCAAGGGGACAGCAAACATTCCCATTATCAACAGCAGCAGGACTACCGCTCGTGTGACAAAGGTGTTCCTCACGTGCTCATGTGAGTGCAACAACTCCGGCATGATATGACCAACAGAGACGTACAAAAAGGTGCCTGCAGAGAAAAGAAGGCCCGAGCCCACAAACGTGGTGTTATGATTAAGAGACTCTACTCCCTCTTTCGTTTGTTGCCTTTGCTGAACTCGTAGTATCAAATGCGTTGACAAAGCAGCCAAGGGCGATGCGAGAGAGAAGGCCAACGCATGATATAAAAAACTTTTGGCCCTCTGTTCCTGTTCTGAAGGCTGTTGTTCCTGTTCTTGCTCTAGTTGCTGAGTCTGCGTCAGGCGTTGATGTGGAGGCCTCAGGGTGCCGGGGCCGGTTCTAGGGGCAAGAGACTTGGCTAGGAGAGTCCCGGTCGCAAAGGCAACCGGGAGCTTGTGGATCATCAAGGCAAGGTAGACAGTGAGCTGCAAAGACGACGTCCCCAAGGAGGATGCACCAAGAGCCACCCCGTCTGCGAGGCAGTGCACGAGGAGGCCGAGAAAGGCGGGTTGGGGGGAGCCCCCGTCGCCAGATCCAAGCAGGGTGGGACCACTGGGTCCTCTGAGGGCAGGCAGAGATCCGTCACCACGGGCCTTGGAAGTGCGCTGGGACGGTCTGTAATGATCTCTATGACTTTCCCATGGTTCTACTGGGCTATTGGAGCTCCTGCCTGGTTGTCTTCCTCCCCGACAAGCCGCGCTGGTCGATGGCGGCGGGAAATGGGCTTGCGAGGCCCTCGTCGCTGGCGGCACGCCAGGCGGGACCCCTTCTACGGAGGTCATTTCCACCATGTTCTCATCTTCTGACGACCAAGGGGATCGCAAGGCCGATGAGGTGCGGCGCGAGTCGGACAGAAAGCGTCCATTTCCGCCTTCCTGAGCCCGGCCCGTGGAAGCCTCCACTGTGAGGCTGTCTAGGCGCTCGCTGTCCTCCTCCATCCCGTACTCGCCGGTATCCCTTGGTGTTGTTGGCAAAGGAGAGTGTTTCGGGTGACCCGACAGGACGCTCGAGTGGTGGTGATGACCTGACCGGCAGGCGGTCCCCACATTGTCGAGCAGCAATTGGAAGGCGTACCCAATTAGGATTGGAATGCCGCTTGCTTCTCTACCTTTGCCACCTGCCTGTTGCGCTTCAAACCCTTCCGGTAATATTATGCCCAGCACCGCACCCACCAATATTCCACATGAGAGCGCGTTTAAAACTACAACGTGAGAAGGAGCAAGCTTCAAGCGGCGGGTGCTGAGAAACACTGCGAGTGTTAACGCCGCCAAGACCAGGTTCAGGACCACGAAACCACCGCGACCACTGGTAGCCCCGGCTGCCATTCCGTTCTCATATCCTGCTGGATGAATCGAAAGATGTGAAACTGCGTACGAGAAAGCCGAGAGTCCCTCTTTTTCGGGGTCCCAAAGGGGTTGCTCCTGTCCGTCTCCGCCGAGAGCAAGGAGCGAGGAAAGCCAGCCTGTGGCTGCGAGACCTTCGAGACCGCGGGGAAAAGACCTCCCTGTCCTCGTCGTGGACACACCTTTCGCATTCAAGGCGGCAGAGCGACGGCCATTTCGCTCGATTGGGGGCCGGGGTGCTGGTGGCTGTTGTCCATTTTCCATATCCGGCGGTCATCATTGGCCTACTAGTATTCTACCTTCATGACCCGATTTTCCTGCGTTCGACTACATTTACCATGTTCCTGATGAATTTTACTCATCCCATTCATACCCACACTGAATACCGTGCACAGGATAGACGAAATTCGAGGTACACGTGTTAATTTCATCGAGCTCCTCCTTGGCCTCGTTTCTTCTTCCAGCTTGCCTTTCGTGTCCGCTGGTCTTGAGCCTGTCCTTTCGCACACGGCATGGCAGAGTACGATCTCACTCAGAAGATTGCCCCTTTTACCGACGTGCACTTTTTAGTCCAGTCGGATGGACCTCTTGATTTTCTTATCGAACAAGCTGAGTACTATTCCTATGACGACGTCATGCGAGCGAAGCTGGCCCTCCTTGCCAAGACTAAGAATGTGGACGGGCAACTACGTGCACTGGAGGAACTCCAGGAAGACATCCCCCCCGAACTGGAGGCACAGCAGCAAGCAAACGATGAGCGGGAAGAAGTGCTTAGGGAAGCCGCGGGGGATGCTTTGGATATGTTCAGCCTTGAGGACATGACCACGATCAAAGAGTACGTCACCGCGGGCGCAACGGATCCCGCCGAGAAATTGGAGATGAAAGAAAAGCTGCTTGCCGCCTTGCCCGCCTACTACGACTACGCAAAATTCAAGTACGAACGAGGGGAGTACGATGACGCGTATTTGTTTTTGAACAATTACATCCAGGCCATTGGGGACAGAGCGGCTTTTTCCACGGTTCGGTATTCGCACGCGCTCTGGGGTCGATTGGGGGCCGTGATCCTCACGCAGCAATGGCACCTGGTCAAAGATGCAGTGGAGGCGATCGACAAGCACATCATGACCGTGAAACGACGCGAGGACGGCGTGCCTCCCACGATGCCTTCGCCCTCCGACCCAGATCCGATTCGCTCCATGTCGGACCGGGAGAAACTTCAGCTGCGGACGTGGGTGCTGCATTGGTGCCTCTTCGCCTACCCGGTCACGCCCGACGAGGCCCGAAAGCGGGAGTCGGCGGGGGACAAGTGGGAGAACATTTTAGAACTGATCTTCCCTGTCAACGACGAGAAGCAGGGGCCGGGCAATGGCCCCGATCGATACCGGCAGGCGGTCCAGAACAATGCCCCCTGGCTCCTGCGTTACGTCACGACGATGGTGATCCTGCACAAACGGCCGATGAGCGAGCGGTTCCGGCGGAAGCAGGACGTGATCAAGGAGGTGATCTGGCTGATTGAACAGGAGGCCTACACTTACCAGGACCCGATCACGCAATTTCTCCAGTGCCTGTACGTCCGCTTTGATTTCGACGGGGCGCAAGAGAAACTCCAAGCCTGCTACCACGTGCTTCGCAACGACTACTTCCTCTCGGGGTGGGCGGACGCGTTCTTGGTGGAAGCGCGTCAGTTGATATTCGAGACTTACTGCCGCATTCACCAGAAGATCGATATCAACATGTTGGGGCAAAAGCTGGGCATGTCCCCTGCGGAGGCGGAAAAATGGATCGTGGATCTGATCTTGGATTCCAAGTTGGTGGCGAAAATTGACTCCCGCGACAATTACGTGGAGATGAACACTCGGTCGCCCTCTGTGTATCATCAGGTAAGGTAGAGAAGGGGGCGGGGGCAGTCGACGGCGTACCTTTTGGGGCGGTCTCGCCCGGTGCTTGCAGCTGGTGTGTCTATTGTTCCAAGGGCATGGTGAACGGCCGGCGATTCTCGCTGTATGGGAAGGCCGGTACGCTGTATTTGGCGGGTCATCTACAGCGCTTTGCCCCTTTCCTTTCTCCCGCTCTCATCGCGCTCACATGCTTTCCCCTCCCTCCCCCTCCTCCGCCTGGACGCAGGTACTGGACCGCACGGAGCGCCTGGCCTCCTCCACCTTCCGATTGGGCACGGATACGCAGAAGATTTTCGGGCAGTCCCTAGGGGGCTACCCTGATAGGGGGGGCAACAGGGGGGGAGACGGGGGAGGTCGAGGCAAGGGGGGAGGCATTGAGGGAGAGCGACAACCGTCCTTGCGGGCACAGGCCTTGAGGGATGGACCGGGGGCAGAGAGAGAGGAGCGGGGAGGGGGGGGGAGAGGGGGACGAAGAGGCGGTATGTGAGGAGGTCGGGGGACAGGTGGGGCGGGGAAGGGAGGAGGGGGGGCTATGAATGGCTTGAGAGCGTGAACCTTGGGTAAAGACAAGCTTTTCAGATGAAGACGGCGCGCGTGCTTTGGCTTCCCGCCTTCGGGAACGGGTTCGATAGGAGAACGCGCCTTCGGGAACGGGTTCGATAGGAGAACGCGTTAGTCTTCGGTTAGTTTTATCGTCCCCCCCGTGTCCTCGCCCGTGAATATGTACTTTGGCTGTCATTGCGATGGCCCGCTATCGTCTACAATACATTACACCGTCGCCCACGTTCTACCCCTCTTGGTGGACCCCACCTCCCTGTTTTCCGTCTTCGTGTCTCCTTCCGGCCCCATCGCCAGGCGTCAGCGCACCCCCTAATAGACACTGCCGTGAAGACCCCTATGCCCCCCTCCCTCCCCCGAACACCATTCGCGCAAAAATTCCAAAACGCAGGAAAAATATGTCCCCTCCTGCCGCAACCGCCCCTCCAGGTCATTGTGCCCGCCTCCCTCCACCCACAATGGTCTTGCTCTCCATTGCACGGGAGTGGCCAGGAATAAGTCTTGCCCGTGACGGAAAGGAACGATCTCGTCCCGCGTGCCATGGATGACGAAGATGGGGCATTCCATCCTCTTGACCCGATCCACGTTGGGAAACATGTCGCCCCACCAGGTCCAACGCAGGTCTGGGAGGACCACTCGGAGTATAGAGAGGACGGGACTCTGTAGCATCACTCCACCCACGGGCGTGCCAGACAAAGCGAGACGTTCGGCAAGGTAACAGCTGGGACCGCTGCCAATCGATCGCCCCAACAGCACCAATCGTGAGGGCACGACTTTCTTGATTTCCACCAAATACTTGAAAGCAGCGTCGATATCGGCGTAGCAATTGCTTTCCGAAGGCGACCCAGTCGCCCTCCCGTACCCGGAATATTCGTAGGCCATAACGTTCACGTTGAGTTGCCGAGAGAAGTCAAAAAATTGGTCATAGATCATACCTGTGATGGGAATGTGTGTGAGTATTCCAAACGACCGAGCGAAGCGCGAGAAAGCCACGAGGGCGCTCCACTGGTTGGTTTACGTCGGCAAGCTATACCTCCTCCTGCTGATTTTCGCCACTCTGCAACAACTCACCCAAATCTTCGGCGTTTCCGTGCGATACCAGCACAGTTATATGTGCCGACCGGTCAAAGTAAAAAGCCGGAATTCTGTTTCCTTTGCTGGTGGGTAGGATGATGTATTTGGTGGAGTTTATGTGCGAACGTTTGGAGGGAGGTTGGAAGACGAGGGAGGAGATGCGACCGCCCATGGCCACCGCTCAAAGTATCGCGCTGAGGCAGGATCACGGTCAGTGTGCTTGCAAGTAAAGGACAATCCAAGGGAAAAGCTTAACCTGTGCGGGATCATCGATAAGTGAGATGAAAAAGGGTGGTCTAATGAGGGTTGTCGAGGACACCCAAGGACGTAAGCAAAGCCAGCAACATTCCTTCCCTTTCATGGATAAGCTATCCACTTTCAGGCACCAGATGAAGTATTGTGCTCCTTTGTATTAAGATGGCAGAAACGAGCTTTTCGCTGCCCATGGAGTCCACATCGGTCCATTTTTCTCGAATGACCTTTTAGGTGACGATCCCCCGGCCACTTCGTTTCGTGATGGGCTAAGCCAATAAGCCAAGAATCTAGCTTCCGTTCGAACTTGACCGGCACACCGACCTCACGTACGCATAGCTCCGCGTAGACACCAAGCATGATGCACCCAAATGATCGCATGCGAGTGTTTGGAGCGTCCCCTGCGTGCCTTGTATATTGTGCCTGACATCGCCGTCTGTTGCTTTCCTCCTCTCCTTTTCCCGTCCACGTTTTTCCGCACGTGCCCGGCTATCCATGACTTGACACTTTGCCATGTCCCACGCCTCCCTCTTGACCCTCATATGGCTACAGGTGGGGCGGCCGTATGGATTGGAAATTACCGCCGGCGCTTGGGGCACATGCTGGGAGCGGAGGAAACGCCGGGGTGGAAATGGGTTTAGAGGCACCTTCGCCGTCTTTCTCCCTTGCAGCAACTAGTCAGGGCACTGGAATGGTCGCACACCCTGGGAGCAGCAATGGTGACGCCGGCGATAGAGCTATGAATCTCACTCTTGGGTCCTCTTTTGAAGCCGCTGCGTCGATGGCACGTGCCGGACTTAAACCCGGCTATGGAGAGGGAGCTTACTACCCTCAGGCCCCTTTGGCGACGGCCTGGTCCCCGGACGCCCACCCACTCTGCCACGCGCTCCTAATGACACCCTCCGGGATGACGGGTCGTGTTGAAGCCCATCGACGCCGTCAAGTAGGACGGGGGGAGGGAAATGAGTGGGGCTCGTCCCCCGGGGTGACGGATGAGTTTTTGATTGGATTGTCTGATGGGAGCCAGGGAGTATTGCCGGAATCGATGCTTCGAACGTGCATAGAGCGCCTGGAGGCACACACTGCTGGGAACCAAGCACAGCTTCAAACCCTCAGGGAGAGGGATGCGGAGGGTGAAAACGGGGCAGGCAGAGGAGGGAGCGGCGTGGGAGAGGGAGCATGGGAAGGAGGGGGAGGAGGACAAGGAGGAGGCCAGGGGCCGGGAACTGCGAAGGCTGTGACGAAGCGCGCACAGAAAGCGCAAGGTCAGCAGCGTCGGGAGACGGGCGGAGGGAAAAAGGGGGGCCGCGCGGGTGGCACAGGCGTCACAGGAGCCCCTGTTGAGCGCTTGTGCGTGCCCCTCCCTAGGGCCCCCGCCGGCAAAGCCTCCTTGACGCCCGAGGAAAGGAGACGCTGCTTGGAATTCGTCCGGCGCTTGGCCAGCCCATATTTCGCCAGGGACTTTTGCCACCCGGTGTCGGAGCTGCATCCGGAGGTGTGGGAAGAGGTGAGGAGGGAGATGGGTTCATCGGGCTTGTCGGGAAGGAGATTCTTCGGCATTTTTCGGGATTTGTCGGCGCTGTATCTTTCGGGGGGCAATATTACATGAGCTTGTATGCATGTGTGTTGTTGTGGGGGGCTGTGCGCTGCATCGAGGTGATGGAGGAATCCATGGCATGCTAGAGGCCGGCGCGGAAAGCGGAGGATCGGACGCTCTTTTTTGCTGTCTGGTGTGCCAAAAGAGTCATCTTTCAAGCCGAAGAGGATTCCAGACCTTTGCCTTATTCTTGCGGCTTTTCTCCCGGGTGCCGGGCTCCTCTTTCCGATGGAGTCTCTCCTCGGCTCCGGCCCTCGGGGGTCTCGCGAATCATCCCGCTCTCACTCCCCACACATAACCACACTCCTTTCCCCTCCCACTCAGTACCGACGCGTCGTTCCCCACCCCATGGACCTGGGCACCGTGCACCGTAAGCTCTATCGTGGCCTCTATGGGAGCATTCGCCGGTTTTCTCAGGACATCGAGCTTGTCTTCGCCAACTGCGAGCGGTACCATCAAGGCACCCCGGCACCCTCCGTGTTGGCTCATGCCAACCATCTGAAGACGTACGCGCGCAGTCTCTGGTTGGAAGTGATGGTGGACGAAGGCGGGGAGGGAGGGAGGGAGGGAGGAAGCGTATGGGAGCCCGCGGCGGTGCGGGAGAAGCACCAGGCGCGAGAGGAACGGCTCGTCTTCTGCCGCGACCTCCCTTTGAAGCCAGGGGACCTAAGGGAGCTGCGCACGGTCGGGGCCAGGGTCCTGCGCGCCTTGGAGGAGGAGGACGGGACCTGGGGGCAAATGGAACGGGTGGTGGGTTTCGACGCGTTCCTGGCTGCGGAGAAGGGCGAAGGAGGGGCGGAGGGCGGGACGGAGGGGCCGACCGTGGGCAGGGTGTGGGAAGGCTTGCAACACGCGTTTCCCGGCGACGGGCCACCGGAACAGACGGTGGAATGGGCCGGAATTCGGGCGGAATTTGAAAATACGTTTCATTTGGTAACGGCCAGCCTCCGGGAGCGACGGTTGCGCGGTACGGAATTTTCCTGCATATGGGCCCAACCCTTCCGCTTCGTGTGGGCGGGGCAGCGGAAGCCAGGAGGATCAAAGAACCAGGTGCTGGCGTATTGGCCGGGCATGGTTGTGATGTACGGAGACGCCCCCGAGTTTTTGACGCGTTTGAACGAGGCGCGTTTGCCGAGGAGTATCGCCAAGGAGCTGCACAAGCAGCGGACGGTGAACAAGCAGGGCATGAGCGTGCATCGGGTGGTGGTGGAGACCTTCGGCGCCCACGATTTCATGTTTTACAACGCGGACATGGTCCGGCCCTATACAGGTGGGGAAAGACGGGAGGGCGGACGGGGGGGCGAGCGGGAAGGAGAGAAATGATGCAGAGGCCTGGTGGAAGGGAGAAGGGCGGGAACGAGGGCGGAAGGGAAGGCGGGAGGGAGGGTGGGAGGGAACGAAAAGAATGCTGACGTTCTCCAGGAGAGAGGTTTATTTTTCTTCCCCGAGGAGCAAACGCAACCAACGGCAC